>NC_060266.1:26657490-26829685 GCF_021901455.1 Neodiprion lecontei
TTACAGCCTTCTTGTTCTTCTCCTTCTCTTCCTTCTTCTTCTTCTTCTTCTTCTTCCACACATCCACGTACATTGCGCGAACTACAAAGTAGAAATGCCTACCTACGTCGCTCCGTTTCTATCGCTGTATGAGTAAATATGCATGGACCCCCGACACGATTGCAGCCCGGTACATGTATACACTTTTATTGGCTCCGGGGCTATGTTATTAGACGTTATTATATTCGCGTATGGATAGAGGAATGTACATTGTACGGGGTGTCTTATTTAAATTGAAACGAGCCATTATCTTCTCAACTGGTCGATACTAAACGATCGAAAGATTTGCTCAAGATTACATATACTTTTCACCCACGATTCTTTGTATCGAGTAAGGTTCGAATATGCGTCCATTTTAGACTCAAATTACCTTTGAAACGGAATAATTTTTACGTCTAGCCGACAACAGTTTTATTTGGCGAGACTTGGTCGCCGCCCAGTGACATCGAATCGGTTTCGGCTGTAGCAAAATATCTGCTATTGAGGCACCCAGCGAGCTTTGCGAACATTGGTAAAAACTTGAATGACCCTTCGGAACCCAACAATCAAAGTAACGACGCCATGCGATCGAACAGCTTCGTTTTCGCCAAGCGCCACATTTTGCATGTACGGTATAAACTCGTTTACGAAAAAATGCCTACTAGAATATAACAGAGGCTTGGAAAAGGTGTTTAAGGGGTATGATACGCGATTCGATTGTCACGTTACGAATAAAAAACTTTACGAGCTCAAGGAGCCGATGACTAACTCAATTTGTCGCATTATTGGTATCGGCTAATATGCGACGAAGGGGTTCTGCCCACCGGAGGTGGTATGCATTACCGACAGAATCCGTATAACTGTTTCTCGTTTGATATTACCGGATGACCGAGTCGTCCGAGTCTCGCTGTATACGTGGTGCGAAAAATAAGTATCAAAACTCCCTGCCAGTTTTACGCGGATATCTACTCTCTCCGAGGTTGCCAGACGCACGGGGATGCAGTTCGCATGTGAGTTAAGCATCTCGACTACGTACGCTGCCGACCGACGATCTCCTTTTTTTTTTTTTATTTTTTTTTGCATTGAAACTTTGACTATTTTCATTCCAACGGTTTTGGTGTAGTCAACGGTTCGACACGGTCGTGAGGTCGTTCTTTTTTAAAATCGATAGGCTCCGGCAACGTTGTTAATTAATAATATATCATATCCAGGCAACGGTCACGCGCCGCGTACACTTGGACGGTTTCATACAAATGACACGCCACGCGGTTCCTCAAGACGACGGGGTATTTATTTCCACCGGAAGTAAGAGCGATACGTTTTATCCCCCTTGGAGACGAGTAAAGCTTCGCCCACACGTGCTGAGGAGACCGCGCACGCGGGGCCAAAGCTTCTTCGTTCGTTTCGGGTTTTCGTGGCGGGCACCCTGCAACTCCGGACTATTGATGTGAGAAATGCCTTACGAGTAAGTCCCTTGTGCGGTACCACACAGCCCAAGGTTCGTATAGAGCGTAGCTTTGTATACCGACAAGACCCTAAGACGGCCGTAAGTCTGTGGCGAGAAGCCCCGAATGTGCGATATCTTATTTCTATCTCGTTTACGCTTATATATCGATACCCACCATCCTCCCATCCTCCCTTCCTCCCGCGCCGCCACGCGGACCACCGTCTTACGCTACACGGGCTATTAGAAGCTGAACCAACTCTCAGGAATCGACAAACGGATAAGCTCCTTTCAATTCGTCACGAATTCTATGGCACGGTCACGGGGTCATGGCGCAGAAGCTCTCGAATCGTCCAAGATTTCGTCACGGGATCGTTTGATTACCTATTTGAAATTCGAACCCCTATCGCGCAGAATAAATATTATCGCTCAATTACCGGAGTACCGAGTTTGAATGCAGCGAAATCCAGTTGGCCCTCGATGTTACGTCGAACAGAGTTGTTCTTCGTTGAGCGGGGATGATTTTCGTTCCCCCCTCCTCCGAGAGAGTTCCTCAAGCGTTTAGTCGCATAAATTGAGCCGTCGCAGCTACAACAGGTGAAACAGAATCGTGTCCGTATATAGTAGCTGCACCATAGGTGTGGGTGAAAGTTAAATGGCAGAAGGGCGTCTCACGGCAGGTGCAGATCGGTACGGTTAACGTTCGGCACAAAATCTGGCTCGGTTGCGGTTCGGCTCTACAGGCTCCGGCTCAAAGGGTCCCGCGAACACGCCGCTGTCACAGACAGGCAGACCGGCCCTCGGCGCGGGGGAGGTTGCGTTGCGTCGTGCCTCCGCTTTCGCGGTAAAGGGTTCAAGAGTCAGCATGTGCGTGAGGCGTGAGGCGAAAGGAAGCGACAAAGGTGCAACGGCAAAGCGTACCGCCGTGTTTCACACAGGATTTACGCCCCGCCGTTTATTATTGTTATACGGGACTGTAAATAAGACCATTAACCGTAATATGGTTGACAATCAAACCACTTTGGAGAGAGGTAAAAGAACTTGAGAGAGACTCGTACCGCCGCTTCGCGCCGCGCTCGATTCGAACCAAGAATATTCTCTCACAATCGGGGTAACGCATCGGAAAGTCACCGGGACCCGAAAGCTCGATTATTATACATCGGGCGGATCGGGCGCATCGTCGTGCGATCTGCACTTGTTTTAAACTTGACGATGTATTGAAAAGATTTTGGCATCGCCTTGTACGCCACAGCCTAGCAATGGCACGGCGCCCTCGCTCGCAGCAGGCACTCATATATATATATATACCCGCGAGTTCCTAAAAATGTACCAGATTTCACGCTCGGACGCTTGGTGTGGAGTAATAAAAATTAAACCGACATAATGAAGGGCCGTTGTGTCACGCCAAGCGTCAAACCGTAATTGAAAATTCGACTCACTCGATGACCGGATGGAATGTAATCAAAAATGCCAACGTAACGAAACGAGCCTCGCGCTCCTGGAGTTTTAGCGACCGAGAAAGTAACGGCGTGGAGGTGCTCACTTGCGTATGCCTAACCGAGTGTTTTTCTCATTTTTGTGCAAATAAAACCTGGGCGCTACGTCGACTTTTTCGTTCGCTCGCGATTCGGTCGAACGAAATCAAATACGTCCAATTGCCGATTTGAGAACGGTGAATGGAACACTGCAACTGGCAGTTATGCGTCAACAATATTCATTTTCACCGCTTTTCGTTCCAACCTCTGAGTCACTCGAGGATCTTGGCCAGATGACGTCAGAGTGCCCGGTGCTGCTAGACGCCACGCGTCTTTGGCACTGTGACGTCACTCCCCCGGTGGCCCTACCTGTTCTCACCCCCCCCCCCCCCCCCCCCCTCCTCCCTCGGCTTCCCAACGTGTACCTTTCGAGAGTAGCGTTCGAACATCGGCGAGAGTACATTCCAGGATTCGGTCAACGCCGTCGACCACCTCGTTCGGCCATTCTTACACAATTAGTCCTTTCTGACTAAGGAAGCACGATTCCCCAAACCTCGTCGGATCCCGGCGACGACCTCCCGTTGCGAGGAAACGCTCTTCCACAGAGCCTTTAGAAAATGAGGCACATCTTTTCCCGGTAATCGTCTCAAGGTCCAGTATTTCTCATTCTCTCTTTCTTTGTACGAACACCGTAATGTACTTTGAATCCGATCGCCTCTCTCTCCCTTTCTCTCTCTCTCTCTCTCCCTCTCCCCCTCTCCCCCCCTCTCTCTCTCTCTTTAGAGCATTATTATTATTATTATCACGAGTCTTGCGTTATTTACTACCTGCTCTATCGTAAATTACGATTAAGTTAATATTAAGATGAATACTGTGATTCTTCTCCTTTTGATAATGTATTTTTGTACTCATGGGCACACGGCCCTGGTATAATAAAATTTGATTCTATTCTATTCTATTCTATTCTCTCTCTTTCTCTCTATCGTTTCGGATCAGAGGCTACGATACCCTCCGCGGGAAACATAAATGTTCCTCGCAAGTCTCGTAAACGAAGATCCTCATTACGGATTTCGAGTCTATAAAATTAGACGCGATCGGCGGCGGACAGTGCGCCTTACTCGATTGCTGTAGCTACCTGAAGCTCATAGTAGAGGCTGGACGTTACAATCGCGTCGACGACTTAAAGTGCCTTGGCCTTGGGGAGGTGGTAGATAAAAAGAGCCGTAGCTGCGGCGAGCCTGACCTAGCTTAACAAGGGACAGTCGAACGTTACGCTCTGTCGTCGGGTGAGGAACTGGCATTGTAAAGTTCGAGACGTAGCGAAGCGTCGAGTGGGTGGCAATAAAGAAAGTTGAACGAATGCGCATCCCTCACGCGGAGCTCTCCTCTAATCTCTGGCAAGGAGTCAGGGGTGTTACGTCGAGGGCCACGCAGGCATGCGGCGGAAGGATTGCTTGCTGTAGGTATCGTCTGGCATTGTGACCGGCAATAAAATCTTTTTTTCAATGAATATATAAAAATAATTGTAAAAAAAAAAAAACCGAAAAAACAAACGAAAAAGGTAAGAAAACAGCAATATTATCCGCCAAGGATAATAAATAGTTTTGGATGGACGGATGGACGGATGGATGGATATGTGCGTGACCGTTGGTTGAGGTTACGTCGTCCATAAATCAGTTGACAGGCATGCGAGACGACGGCGACGAATACGACGAGGCGTCGTCCACTCCGGCAACGAATCCTAAATCGTAAATTATAAAACTCGCGGAATACTCAACCATCGAATCACATACATATTCGTATGTCACATGCATGTGTGTCGCGCGCGTGTAATAAGACGATGCGCGAGTATGTGCGGACGACACGAATACATTCCGCATATCGATATCAGCGTATATGTGTTATATTATATACGCGTTAAACCCTGCAGGTATGCCTGTTTGAATAGAAACACGTATACGCTGGCGATCGTGCCGCGGCTGCAGATAGAGTTTCCCTAACAAACAGTTCCAAAGTCCATACCGATTATTTGTTTAGCTTGCCGATAAATTTATGCACATTTTATGCCTCGGGCCTGTTTCTCATATCAGCTGTGTTACTCTGTCCTTTCCCGATCGATTATATCGGATCTCATTCACGTCCCGATTGATAATAATCGATGTCGCGGTATGCCTACAGTTTCCGATGTACAACTTGAGAAACGTCAGCTTTGCGTTACTTTTCTATTACAAACGTATTGCGACAACGTACCTACGCGATCTTGGGCTGCGAATGAAGACGAGCAAACGGTTTCAAATAAGAAATTCAACCGACAGCTGCACGCGCGTGACGGCTAAACTTTATTTTCAGCTGAAATTGTTGACGGTTAGAAATTTGATGGTGAATCGCAGGAAAGTATAGGGAATGGATCGTTCGACTGGGAAGGAGCCTTGGGACGCGACAAATTCGAAATTTTTTTCTTCAAATTTTTGTAATTTAAATTTGTTCCTCCGTTTCGACGTTCCGCATGGAGAAGGGAAGGGAAGGGACGGGCGAAAGGTCCATCTTATACAGCAATAAGGCATGCGGCAGGCATTAAGAGATGGCGCGATTTTGAATCCCGAAAAGGCGAACCGCCCCGTCTTGTCACGCTCCGTGCGCGATACAGCCGCGAATTTCCCCGAAACCGGCAAATATTATACGGAATTATACGGAGAGTCGGGAGTATAGATTTGGCCAAGGCATTCGTGTGGGTATAATTAAATTAATCTGCCGGTAGGTCAGCGAGCGAGCGATGCAGAGCGCGGACTCGGAGACTCGGAGACTCGGTCGCGGCTGCTGAGGTTATACCCACATACCCGCATTTATACGTGGGTGTAGGGAAGAGTGATGATCCGTGTATCCAGTGTATCCCTGTTTTATTTTTAAAAATTTATTATAAAATTGCTCTCTCATTCGTTCAGGTAGCGAAGAAGGCACCGCCGGCTACCGTTTCTGCTGCCTGATCCAAGTAGTTGTCTGCATTCTCGCAACACGCGATAGTCTCTCGAACACGCTAACTATAAATCTCACCAGGCGACCAAATTATTCCCAACTAATCACACGTCTACATTCACCGATATAAATTATTATAATTTTACCCCCAAACAATAAGAACGCGATGAGAATTTTGTTGTCGATTCCACTACTAGGTCAATTATCTGTAACCCCAGACATCCCTTTTCTCGGAAATTAACTTAATTAAACATATCTGCAGATTCGCGGATGATGTATACACAATACACACGTACAACCCGTACAGCTCAAATTTTTTATTCACTCTACACTCCTCCCTCTTTATTCTCAGAGAGTCTCATCATCGTTCTCGCCGGTATACAACAGACGTCTTTTCGTAATATACATATATTAAAACGACCGTTTCATTTCGTTTGTTGGAAATTTTTGCAAATCGCGACGTATGCCTGCAATGTCGACGCAAATATTATACACGGTATAATAAGTGTCTAACGAAGACGGGATTCGGTTTGAAAATTTTGTAATACCTTTTCCCTTCGGGGCCGGGGGTTGATCCTACGGAGGGCTCGGCTTTCGTGTCTAATTTTAACGTCGCTGTCTCGACTCTCTTCGCCCCTGTGTTACACCGTAGAGGCCGAATTCCCCATCAACTCTGGCTTCTCAAGTTCGTTGTTCCGAAGTCCAGAAGCTGAAAAATGCTTTGCGCCGAATATAATAACCCGGTGAGCTATGACGTATATTTTTTTCCTTCTCCGTGGCAATCGCTGAAAATTTATAGAAACGATGTGGAATTCGAGCCTTGTGACGTCTGTAATAATCTTATCGAAATCGGGAACTAGGAGCCTAACGAACTTCGAACACTGTGCTGTTTAATTCTTCTTCCATTTCAGGCATACGACGATTCGAAGTGTTATCTCTTCGTATCGGATACCGCGGTCTAGAAAAGAATAAAAAGTGCCACTCGAACTGTTTCGGAGTCGCCGGTCTGGATTGTCGCAGGAAAAAATACGCGTATTATGGTACGATGTTTTTAGGAAGCAATATAACGTATACCCGGTGGGTTTTCTCTTCGTTATTGGGTGGCGAACGGGCCGTGAAACGCTCGCGATCGAGTTGCCGTGTTGTTGTCGGTAGGGAATAAGCTGTAAGTAGCGGTTACCCTCTCGATATGAACGCGGATCGGGAGGCGCCCTCGGAGGTGCCTGATGCGAGACCGAGGAGGAAAGTGCAAGATGGATATAGACGCTGCTTGGCGGAGCGAAGGAGCGAGTGTAGCCGGCTTAGATCTGTGACGTGTTTAGGCTTCGTCGTGGGGAGGCTGCGGGAGATCTTCGAACACGTGTGCAACTCGAAAAGTTTTTAAGTGTCGCGTACGCACCAGGCACGCGTCCTCGAGAACCAACACGCTCGCAGCAAACTCTTCTTGTACCTATAACTCAGCTTCTCAAGGTCAAGGTCTGCAGCCTTTCGAGCGCAGCTGTACTTTTTACGTATATTTTACACCCGCGTAGGTGGATCTCTACACGCCGAACCTACGAATGCCCCCGCGGTCTACTCCGTCCTCAACGTTCTTCAACCTATGACGAATACAACAGCGAAAATCGGGGCTTCGGGTTGAATACTGGCCACTTTCCTGGACGATCTAGACGTTTTTTTAACAAAACCTCGGATCTCGTCCGATGTGTATATCCGATGCGTTCTTCTCGTTGAAATACGAGTCAGGTGATCGCAGATTCGAATGTTCGAGGCGTGCCTCAGTCTTCTGCCAACGCATCGCACCGTATCGTCACTCTACTAAATTTTTTTCCTAACGGTTTTACTTGGTCTTAAAATTTTTTAACACTTCAACTCCCGGACTCCCTTCGTAACGTCGACAATGACTCGGACTTAGGCGCATAGAGCAACATACTCGCATAGAATGTTAATTGACGACAAATGATACGCTCCTGCACCTCAAACAAGCACCAGGAACATTTGTTTATTCTCCACTAACCGCGGTCCCTGTATCACCGGTATAATCGTGACGAGTTGACTAAATTCATGTCGTTGAGTGAAAAGAGTCATGATTCATATACTTATGTCTAAAAGTTGGAATACCTTCTTCAGATCAAACGGCTGCATTTTTAATGCGCGTATATACAGGTACTGGTAAAACACGTGCAACAAACTTTTGTAAGTGCAGGACCTGATCAGTCCTTGGCTGCGCGGTACGGACAATCTACCTCGATCCTTTTCCTCTCAGGCTTTTCAGCGGAATCTATAGATGGTTTTGTTTATTCTTCTTCGGAAGAGAAATAGAGACAAAAGAAAGGAAATCTTACTCCGGTAGTGAGTGTTTGTTTCGGATATCAGCCTGACGACTGCTTCATTTTAAGTGTTTCGGGGTAATTTTTGTGCTTATCGTGAAGCGAGACGCATTCTGGGAAAAAGCGATACGCTAAATGCCATCCCCGTCGCGTTTCGCCTCGACATTCATCCCCTTAGAATTCTTCCGGTCAGAGAAAAATTACCTGGGTGGCATTTCTAATCTGGCTACTAAACGTGCCTAGGAACTTTAGATCAACGTACAAACAGTTCTCGATGTTTACATCGGCAGGTAGAACGATCCACGGTACCTATACATATTATGATATCATCACCGTCGTTCTGCTTATTCGATTATTATGCTTCTCTCGAAAGAGCAGTATTAAAAATAAATATGGTGAAATAATCTTTATTGAGCCGAGTAAGCTGGAATAATTTTTTAAACCTCCCGCGCGTCCGAAAATTTCAAGATTTACAAAGGTTAGGTACCGGTGGGCAAAGCTTCGATTATTGTTCCAAGGAATTTCGCGGAAGAAAGGTCTTGGGTATCCTTTGGCCAGGTCTGGTCATGGTCATATGGTCACCAGATGGGCGCTGAGCGGCAACTCCCAAGGTCTCGGCGGTCACTACCGCCACCCCCTGTTTCTGAATTTTCCAGCATTTTTTCGAATAAAGGTTTGTGAATTCGTATTTGAAATCAATGTACGAAGGGGGGAACCGTCGGGGACTCTCAAGTCAATTTGTAATGTTCCTTCTCACGTTAATAATCGTCCGCGTACATCCTCAACAATTTATCCTACACGAATCAGGCTTGACTAATTCCACGAGTCGAGTCGTCTGTCTCCGTCCCGCCAAACATCCATTACCACGACGATCAGCACCGCGAGCGTGCGCGACCCTGTGCGCAGTGTATCACGTGCTCTGCCTTCTCATTGGCCGGAAGGTTTTTGGCAGGGAAACAAGGTTCTTATTTTAAATGTTTCATTGTCGTTGACTGCCGTCGTGTGCGTCGGCTGTTACTAAATCTCGTGTATTCCGGGTATAATAAATAGATTTTACTATAAAATGTCGCGAAATATATGCGTACGCGTTTTACACGGCGTCTTTTCATCGCGAAATCCGAGATAGCTCTTGGTCACTTCATTTATCGAAGTACAAGATTTTTCAACAAATTGCAAACGAATTTACCACTTCATTAGCATCGCCGGTATCTATGGTCTAAGCGTTGATAATCCGAGAAAGTTGATTCCTTGAATCCGTATAATACGTTATACATATATCAGTTCCATGCTCACAGACAATTCATGATTTATGCGGTAGCGATATACAGAGATAAGAAAATACGCCGAGGAGGAAAATAGACATTGAACGCGGGGACGGCAAGTCGGTGTTTTGCCCTAATGGACATTCTCTGCATACCCAAAACCCCGAGACACACTCATCGCTAAAATAAACAAGTCCCCAATCTCGATTTAACCGATAAGACCTAAAGGCGCCACGGTGGAAGGCGGAAACCGCCCCATCGGTTACAGATGAATCATTCCATGGTAAATTTCCGAGACAAAAAAAAAATGGAATTTGTGAAAATTTTTGTTTGCCAAAATTAACTCAAACATCGATACATTTACATTTGGACATTGGTTGAAATAAAAAATAAAAATGCGAAGAATTACTGCCGTAATACGACGGATTCTACGTAACCCCGATAGAAAACCCCTAAATAGAGAGCCGCTTGAATTCCAGGGCATTGTTTGCGTGAGCTTTGGTTGCGGACGTTCATCGCTAATTTGTATAAAGTACGACCGCATGGATTAGATAAATTCAATTGATCTGTAAATATTCTTATCGACTCCCTGCACACACTGCTACACATTTAGTTATGCATATACCTGCGAAAGAATACGTGTGAAAATACTTTGACAATAATACTATGCAGGCTACAACCTTCGACATCTGAGGAAACGGCAAACGGAGCTGCCTAATAACGGACCGAACCTCCGGTGGTTGTACGCGCGCGCATTTATAATACCTATCTCGATAAACACATCGACTCACCAAGAATTTCAAATTAACCGTTTCGTATTTGAAAGGAACCCCGACTAATTATCGGCTGATATTGCAATGGTGTCATCTGGATATATCGAGCGAGTCCCACGCAGGGTTAACCTGAGGCGTAATAAAGAGAGATTATAGGGACGAGCTAATCGCAATTGCGATAGAATTAACATCGACTCGAGGAGGTCTCGCGATGATCGATCATTCGCCTTCACTGCAATACTTAACGCAGTCATTTTTTCTCCCGCACGAGCGCGGTGCCAGCCCTTCGTTCCGTAAATTCGTAAAGTTCGAGTATATCGTGGAAGAACTCGCGTACAGAGTGCCACGCTGGGACCGTGATCTATCCCAATTCAGTCCCAATCTCTGGCACTGGGGCTCTGGGCTCTGTGAACTGGCTGTGTGTGGTAGCGAAGTTTTCGAAAGATCGAATCGAGACGAGAAGGAAGATGTAGCCCAGAAGCGTTGGAAACACTTTTTTAAAAGTGCTTGACCACTGCAGCAGGACAGCTGGCTGTCATTAAAACCCCATTAGCAGGAAGCTACTTCTTACCGAGTCAAGCGAGAAAACGATACAGTTACATACACGGTGGGCTCGTTATACACGTTTCCGCATCATCCGACATTTGAGTTCCAGTACCTGATTTTATGAAACTTTGGCCAACGGTTCGGTCCTGCTGGTCAGGACTGATTCTCTATCCCCGTATTGCACCGTAATTGAACACTGAAGCTAAGCCAGTTTTGGCTCTGTATCTTCGTATTACATGGTAAGCAATTGCTCAAGTCTTGACCACGTTACTTCGCATGAAATAATCAAGGACAACTGTCTTACATACGGTGTATACTATATACATAACACATACATTATTACATAATTGAAATATGTATTACATTAACGATCAGCAAAGTTGAACACCAAATGGAAGTGTGTAACGTATAGTAAAGTCAAATAAATTTCTGCGCAAATATTGGACACAATAAGAAAGATTGTCCCCGGCTCTCTTGAGGACGAAAATAACTACCGCTGGCTGTGTTGAGTGAGAATTTTTTGAGTGGGGGTGGCTTTGTAGGCACAGATCAAAACGGGCGGGTCATTAATAAAGTCTGGCAGAGCCAGCAGCCATCGCTTGTCGCTCAATCCTGTGTGGCTTGGTTTAGTTTGTATAGTAGATACCCGGAGCAGTTGTAGAGACGCCGAGGAGCCACAATTTATAAATATAATAGGCATTTGCAATTTTCCCTCCGGTTGCCGAGCCACGTGTTTTTTTTTTTTTTTTTTTGTTATTAATATTTTTTTTCTTCTTGTCCCTGTTGAAAAACTGCGTGTCGCACAAAAGTTGAAGAAGAATAACTTGACAGAGAGTAATTTGACCAAAGATTTGACTAATTAGTGAATTAATTACCTATAGATAACGGGTCCCTCAGTTTTACGGCTGAAGGTCCAATTTGCCATTTAGTCATTTAATAGCAAACTTGAAAGGAATAAGAGAAAGATGACGAGGACTGCATACCGTTGCATATAGTCTCCCGGATTGCCACTGTGATTAATATTAGTGTGACCCTGCCGCGTGATACTTGCGCTTAAAATCCCCCCTACTAAGTTAAAGCCGAGAGACCAAACCAGGCGTGCGAGCAAGAGAAGGAGCTGAGGCACTTCGTCGTAAGTTGCATAACCGTTGTAGATTTCATAAAAATAATTTCCGTCCGTTGTGAGCCAGCGCCATATAACACTGACTCGATCCGAAATCTGGCAAACACGTGACGTTGCTTTCTGCTTTTGTCTCATGCCTTTTTCCTGTTTCTTGCCCCCTTCCGACTACCCCCCCCCCCCCCTCCCCCCCTCTCACTCTCTCTCTTTCTCGCTCCCTCAGCCACACGGTCCCCTTTTATCTTGCCTGCTCTTATGTCCTGCACAATGTGATTTTGCAACGCCGGACACAATACCTAAATTTCCTTACTTTTTCACGCTATCCCTAAACAGATTAGCTCTTGTTCAAACCGTTTTCTGCTACTTGAAAATCGCACGTGCGAGTAAAAATTCGTTCGTCTTATCTTGAACATCTACACCGCCGTCCATACACGTTACCTCGTTCAAGTCGACTTAAAATACTCGAATAATTTTTTTATCATAACTACGCTTTCCGCGGTATGTATTATGATAAAATTTACAATTCGTTCATTCGTTCATTCGTTACTGCGTTATACTTTTATTATTCTGTCGTCGCTAGAGGTTTCAACTGAATAATCGATGCACTTGTATTCCGTAGTATAAGCGAATGATCTTTACGATAATGAAGTAGTTAATGCAAGGAAATAACGCGCCGACGTGGGTATCGGAGTATCAACGATGCGTTAACGCTCGCTAGTCGCTTCATAATATGTAAGTAACAGGCGCCTGCGCATGCGTGAGATGCGTACGAGCGATACTTCTCGTGCCTCCGAGTTTGAAACCGTCGGTATGTTCGTATAAATCAAATGTCTCTTGTTAGATGCGATCAATAATGGATCAATAGTAACTACCTGCCTGTATATGAAGTTTATCCGAGAATCTTAATCGTTTGACCCGCCTAAACGATTTCAATTTGAACCAGTTATTGTCTCAGAGTCTCGTTCGGTATATACCGGAATGAAGCCATGCGGGGCATCGGGTCCACGTGGGAACTCTGCGGGGTTCCACGTCGTTTTATGTAGATTCTGCTTACCTCTTAAACATGCCCACAGCATCGCATAGGTAGGTATACCTTATGTCCATGCATCGGTGCATGCATGTACTATATATACGATTTAGTCAGCGTCCGTGTGAGAATCCGTGATACTAGCTCGTCGTCGATGTTATTATTTCCTACTTGTCAAGTTCGTCGAGCAATTTGACGATATACTCTGTACGTACCGTGCGCCAGAAAAATCATTAAACGCTCGAATGATTAGATGATTCCTCCAATCCCAGTCCGTATCGGTATTTCACTGATCCGGTTGTTCCGTGCTGCGGGATGCTGTAACTCTACAGCCCCGGGACGCTTATCCCCTGGCCCAGTTAGCGAGTAATCTATATACGCTGCATAATCCGGCGATCCGAAGACAAGTGTAGGTACGCACCGTCTCCGTTGACCGGAAAATAAATTTATTACACGATACCTGCTTCGAATCGACAGAGCGGCATGCCTTGTGTTCACACGCAGTGACCCGGTCGGCTTTGGTACGAAGCCAAGCACTTTATCCACTTCCAAGGGGCTCGTGTCCACCACTGTCCAGGACCGAGAGAACGTTGTTCGTACGATTGTGTCGTGGGCGTCGTTCGCATAACTCACATATATCGTCAAACTAATAATATTAATAAGAGCGATGACTATCGTGACGACGATGATTCGAATAACAATGTAATCGTGCTGATAAATTTTCAACGAATCCGGGAATTACTTGGTACACACAATCAATACTGCAATAAGTTGAACATCCCGTGTTTATGTGTAATTTACGCATAGATGCATCGATACGTCGTGGTGATCGCCTTGGGGCGGTTTTCAGGATTCTGTAAACGGTGCGAATCGAAGAAAAATTTTCCTATCGAGATAAGGATGAGAGGAAGGAAAGGAGGAAGGGGGGAGAGATCGGGGAGGGCTTCGCTTTCGTCCGAAACTCAAAGGTCGTAGGTGCACGGATGCGTTCCTCGTCACGATGGGGTGCGATGACAAATTACGGGCGTCAGTCTCTCGTACATGTTCGCAGCTGTGAATTTCGGGCAATTCCACTGCAGCGTTGCGGGTTGCAATAAACCTACTAGATGGTTAGCTTAGGGGGAATTTGAGACGCGGAGTTTAATTTTAGGATTTAATTTCAGCCAGTTACGTTGACGGAAATTGCTGTCGGAGACTTGGTTTAATGGGCATAGATTCTTCTAGAAGTTTGTCTTTCAGCCTTATCGAATTTCCGGTTGGACAATGAGTGACGTTGAACTTTGATTTGAATACGGGGATGAAAACAGGCAGCTGCCGAATATTAGTATTCAGCGTAGCTGATAGTTAGAAGAACTTTCGACATTTTTACGCGACATTATCATCAATAGCCATACGGTAATTAATAACTAAACGGGTGAAAGTTTCTTTCAGTTTTATTCCAAAACCTACGTCACTTTCCTTGTTTGCGAAGCCTGCGTAACACCGCCAGCCTCCTAAACCAGCATGACGATTCCTCGTAGTTCGATGAAAACGTTGAATCGGAGGTACAAGAAGAGACTCGAATCTCTTTATCGTCTTTTGCGTCGGAATAATATAAAGCAATGTAGAGACCGTGGTTGAATTGTTTGCCACTGCTCGTCGCACCCGAAATCGGGATCGTTTCGGTTCGGGCAGGCGTAAAAAATGTTTTCCGCCACCGCCTGACAGACGGTTCTATTTTGAATTCTTGTCAACGCAACGATCGTCGCCTCCGAGTGCATCGAAGCACGCCCGAGTACGAGGTAGGTACATGCTCAGAACCTGCTGCAACGGCAGGCCGCGTGGTGATTATATTTCGAGGACGCGCGGCGCTCGATGCCGGATTGAATTAATTGTTCGTATAATACGACTGGCATTGTGGTACTTCTTATTTTGGTCGCCCCCCTCTGAGAGGTCCGAACGCAGCGTGTTCCTCTGCTTCTCTCTCAGCCCTCAGAGACCCGCGCTCGCTGCATCAGACACCCACAAACCGTGGAGGTGCGCGGCTAAGAACGACACCGGCGAGCCTTACATGCATAGGCGTAGGCCTACGATCTTCGCCTGGTATCGAAAACTTTGACATCGATATGTATTGCGTAATTGTACGAACGAGACAATGATAATGATTGGTCCGCGGTGATTCGGGCAAGAACTGTTTTGGTAACCATACCTAAACTCGATACATCAATTGAAATTAATTTACGATCCGACTGTCTGCCGTGGTTACATCAAATCTCCTATAAAAATCTGGTTGCATTGACCAGACTTCCCGTGAATTGACTCAACAAACACGTGCACTGCTTTCGTCCGAACCACGTGCCTTCTAGTTATTCGACGATAATTTTTATAGTTATGACTCTTGTGAGTACGTAACGTTTGGCACGAAAATCCTGACCTATCTCTGACAAACACTACAGACAACTGTCCGCGATGACTTGAACGCAAAAAGCGTCCAAATAGCAGTCAACTTTGACATTGAAGAGGAAACTCTGTTGAAAACGATCATCACCGTTGATAAATCAATATTATACAAATGCACATCGTGTATGCCGAGGTATCGAGTTTTTACACGTATACGTTTATATCGACTTACGTGCCGTAGAAAAAAAAAGGCAATAGAGATCGTTCCGTCAGATTATACGAGTATAAGATGGTTCAGGAAAGCGACCGTATCTCGCTGCACGCGGATGCCTAATACGCTCCGGTCGTTTTGGGAATGACAAATAGATATAGATAGACTCTTTCTCGCTCCGCGACTGCTTTTGGTGAAAGCGGTAGAGAGAGAGGGGGGGGGGGGGGGGGGGGGGGATCTCCCTCACTCGGGGGTGCGATGAATAAATCAATAGAGAGAAAAATAGGCATAAGGGCAACACGGTCTTAACATAAACCACCCACCAACCAGGTAGAAATGTCACCGTGTGCAAACAAGTGGGTGCGGTCGGGTCCTACCTATCCTCAAAGCAAAGAAAAGATCAGAGAAAAACGAGGAAAGAATAACAAAAATTGCTGTATCTGATGATAATGATAATGATTATGATGGTAGTGATAGTGACGATGACGGTGACGATAATAAAAATGACGATTTTTATAACAACAGTGAAGATTAAAGTGATCGATCTTTTTTTCAACCTGTGTAGGCGTATAGAGATGACGATTGGGGACTCGGTCTTTTGTGGGGGTTAATTTTTGCTCACTGTATGACTGAGGTAAACGCAAAATATCGCAGAGCTGCGAAACGACTCTGCATCAACGTGTTTCATCAAACTGTCGGGATTTGCTCTTCAAGTGAAAACGTCGTGCACAATACCAGCGTGGATAGGGTTTGATGTCATTCTTGCCAAGCCGTTTCCCGAACGAATTATACCCGCAACCCTGTGTTATGTTGTAGACTAAATTCTTGACCTCCGCATTTAGGTGCCGAGTCGCGTCGTAAGGCGAAGGTTATGGAATTTGGGATGAAATGGACCTGTTGCATGTTTGAATAGGATTCCATCTTTTCGTATTTCTCCGAGGCACACCGCGAAGATGTCGGATAGGTCAATATTGTCACACGTGCTTCGGTCAAGACGCCGACACAGAGTGCGGGAGACCTTATATCCAATGCGACTTCCATTTTGGATTCAGTTATTGATATACATATATGCATATACACATATAATGCATAGGCAGTAGGCACATATGTGCGCGCGTATGTACGCGGAGATATATCGCGCGAGTAGATGAATGCGTCGCAGGTAAATGCTCGAGTAGCCCGCCGGGTCACACAGACGGACAACGTGCAATATGAATATCAGGTTCGTTTTCAACCTGGTGTATTTTTCAAACTGAAAAGTCAGCGACGGCGCTAGTAACGTAATATTCTACTTAATCGTTTCGTGATATTTTCCATTATACTTGTCACTCAGCCAAAATAAAAACCTCGATACCGCATTGCACGGCCGCCTATAAGAGTAATTAACACTTGCCAGTTAATTGACAGCGTTGGCGTAAACATGCCTACTTCTTCTTCAACGATTTCAAGCAAATATCTTCGGCATTGCAGCAGCTCGCAGGTTTAATTCGAGGCTCGACGCTCGGGTTATGTAGCCGATAGTAGGGCGTTACGTCACGGCGACATTCACAGATATTTGCAATAACTACGCGCCTCGTGTAATATCGACGATGCGTTTTCTATTTTTACGTATAAAACACGCGTCCTGCGGTAGCTACCGTGACGATTTCCTTTCACTATACATAATGCAGTTGCTCGAATAACAATAAATAGTCGTGAACAACTAAACGTACGCGGATGGGGACAACGACGCGACAGGATGTTCGTATCGGCTAATTGTAATATTCGTTATGCCGGCAAGCCCGACTTATACGGTAAATATTTATGCATGGAATCGTAACAAGTTGGGGGTAATCAACACCCGACATCCGTGGGAATGTGACAGATAGGTGTGCCAGAGTGTGTGTGTGTGTGTGTGAATTTCGTTATCAGGAAGTTACCTCTTTTTCTTACCTTTACCAATGCCCGCACTGTAATAGAAACCGCCTCTGGCCGAGCCGATGTAGTTTTCCCGGGAAAATACAACTTTCGGTTAATTATAATGCAGATATTGTTTTAATTATTTAGTTCAGCTCTTTGTGTCGACGGACGTTGAATGGATCACTTGCATACGCGTGCGTAAGTGATGTTGAATGATGACTAATCGAACCTTAGGGTAGGAAAGTTGTCCCGTTAAATCGAAATTATACTTTCCCAGTCGACGATACGATAAGCTATCAGTTTTAGCTGTTGTTTTCCTTCTGCTGTTTTTTTTTTTTTTTTTTTTTTTTTTTCTTTTTTTTGTGTATGGGGCGTACTCCAGAGTGATAAAATCGTTGAAGACACCACCTTCGCCTGTTTCAGTCGCATCAAGAAGAGGATCTCTCGGATCCCGACCTCCAGGATGAAGAAAGTGGCGAAGAACTGCCACAGCAGCCCCTTCAAGGAAACGATCATACGTCGTCAGCGACAACGAGGATTTCAAATAACACGCCAACTCCGCTAACGCACCTCAATAGTCTAATGAATTCGCATCACCCACATTTCCTCGCCAAGCTAAAAATGGACGTGAGTATTTCGCCCAAAAGTGTATCCTCCTCAAACCCGAGTTACTCAGATGAAAGGTTATCTCTTTTGACGAGCAAGAGATCACTAAATTCCCGCGGTACGATCAATCAAATTAACACATCATTGTCACGGCAACAGCAACAGCAGCAGCAGCAGCAGCAGCAGCAGCAGCAGCAGCAGCAGCAGCTCCAGCACCAGCAGCAACAGGGAGACATGGACGCCCTGTCGAACAAGAGTGGACTGGAGGCTCTGCAGGCCGCGATGAGCAGCAGCGGTTTCAATTTACCATATTCATTTCCACCCCCGGCTGCGTTCCTCGCACCTACGCACCACTCCCAGAGCCAGAACTTCGCCGCGGGTGGCACAAACAACGCGATCACCTCGTCCGCGAGCTCACACTCGAGCGAATCGTCCCAAGGAAGCGGACGAAACGGCGGGGAGTCGCGGTGCCGCGCGGAAGACGGTCATCCCCAAAACAATATTGGAACGAATCATCAGCAGCAGACCAGTTGGAGCTTCGAGGAGCAGTTCAAACAGGTGCGTCAGGCAAGTACCTGTTTCGTTTGTTTTCCATTTGCTTGCTTTCGTTACTCCGTTTCGTCAACTCCCGGTGGAATCGAAACGAACCAGAGCTGGATAACCGACTTAGTCCGAGGCTTTTTCGAGCGGCGTCTGGATTACGATGGAGATGAGACACGACTGAGGAACGCCGTTACAGCGGGGGGTAGAGGGATATTTTCGGCAGCTGGAATTAGTGCGAGGGTGGGTCGTTAAATCGGTACCTTCTCATTGCTAGTTTTAATTAATGCCATATACCGGCCCGGCGGGATAATTATTATATTTTTATGCGAGGGCGACATAATTACCGCCGCCCGACTCTTTTCCGTTCCGTTTCTCCGCAGGTATAATACATAAACATAGGCATAAGAGACACCCCGATGCCGGAGACGGCGCGGGTCGAACCACGTCTTGTTAAACGTTTTTGCCCGGCTATTCGCGCGGCGACCGACCAACGCAACACGCATGCGCCTCCCGGGTACACGAAGCTCGAGCGTGGGGGATGGCAAAAGTTTTTGGTTTTTGCACAGGGGGTGTGGTGTTGGATTACCATTTAGATTGTTCGCGAACGGAGGTACAGTCGTTTCATAGGCCCGGCTCCAATCGGAACGAATATCCGATCCGCGCGTGTGTGTATTGGTGAGCACGGTTATTTGCCTCTTGCGTACAGCTGCACACGCAGGCCCCGACCTACGCACGTGCGGTGTGTATGCGTGTCTGCGTACGTGAACGATGAGTCCAACCATGCGGGCTTGATATCTTGCCGTACGTGGTTGGGAGGCTGCCTATTCTCTCCTTTCTTGCCGCGATACGTCGCCCTAGCCTTTCTCCCTCCCTCTCTCTCAATCTCTCTCTCTCTCTCTCTCTCTCTCTCATCGCGGGCCAAAACTAAAATTATCCACGTAAAGACGCGTCGGTGGTGCAGAGCACTTCTCTGCCGCCCTTGTACAGTACCCTGCGCCTATGGTTCACCGTAACACTCAAGATGAGACTAAAGATCAGCTGTAAATAAAGCAAAAGAGTCGGGTGAAAATGAAAAACTCCGCCCATTCGCGGGTACTTGTCTCTCGGGTATCGCATCGATCATCGTCGCGGAGGGAGGCGTTCTTCGTCTTTATAATCTTTCTTCTTCAGGGTGGCAGCGAGCGGCAATATCGCTCCGGGCAACCCTTTGATCCATGCGATACGTTCAATGGACCGTCGACGAAAGACTTTTCTATACATGTACTTTATTACACTACCGTGTTGGTATATTATTTCTGCGCGCTGTTGCGCACGTTACGCGGGCGCAGCGCGCTCTCGACTCGGCGTCTACCGCACACCGACGCAGGGTACACAATACGACGGAGAACGAGTCTCTGTGACAGAAACGAAATTGAATTGTCTGCCTACACGTCCGTGGACGCGGCGAACCCCTTTGCGACGATGCTCGGGAAGGAACGCAACCACTCGCGCCCGTCCCTCGGAGTGATAAAAATTGCTTCGTGTGCCTATAATTTCATAATTTGTCGGACGAGAAGGGCGGCCGGGGAGTAGCGGGCACGGTGGTTGGCTGACGTAGGATACACACACTTTGGTATACTTTGGCGGTTCGGTAGGTACAACCGGCTACTCTACGCCGATAATGCCGCAGTGGGTACTATACTTTGCAGCCATTGTGAAATAACTCGTAAACCTGCAAATTGCTGGCTCTTTCCCTCCCTCCGTCGCCTCCTTTTCCCTCCCGTTTACCACCGCGTACTATGCCGTCCACCGACGAAGGCAGGCCTTAGGTGGGTTACACGTACATACGTACCCGGATAATTCTGCAGCAGAGCGTCGCGCGAGCCTCGGATCCCTTCGGTGTCTCGAGATTCGACAGAATTTTGCTCTCGTCGATTTGATCTTCGAGCTTCGAGCGACGAGGTATGGAATCCCGGCCACGCCGCGTCGATCGGTGCTTTTGCTTTTCATTTGTCCCGCTACTTCTCGGTTAATCTTTAGACGCTTCTTCCTGCCCGGTTTTCTGCCGCATCACGCGAGACTTGTGTGCGTGCCGTGAGGTACTGTTTGCCTAATAATTGGACGGGGCTGTTAAGTATGACCGTAAGAGTCGGTGGTGGTATCTCAGTGGAACTGCTGCGGTAGCTGCAGCGGCCAGCAATGCTTCTCTTGGTGCACTGGGTTATTTAATTAGTGTTAATCGTTACCAGGTCGCTAATTGAAGCCGTTGTCGACCCGACTTGGAGAAAAAGAGATAAAAGGAGTACACAAATTTCCACGCGGTCTTAACGATTGTTTGATCTCGGAGGCGCGTGTACACACTGATTTCTCGCACTGCGTTTCAAGATTTCATGCAGCTTCTCTCGTGAAGATACTCGAAAAACTCTTGACCCCGTATGATTTTTTTCTTCACATTTTTTTCACGGTCATTCTGGGAACTTGTCGGTTTATATCGCGTCAAAACTTTGCCGACTGAGCTTGCAAACGTGTAATATCGTGCTGTTGTTATTTTCATTACTTTACGTTATTTAGAAACACCCGAACTCGCTAAATAGAAAAGTAACGATTTACCGAGTCCTCGCTTCTCTCTCTCTCTCTCTAAAAAGTGACGGACGATATCAGATTCAAATGCGCTGCGAGAAAATCAAAGATTATTACGAATAGCTTTCGAGGTGTTGGGACACTTTTTACAACTTCACAGACAGAACCGCTTAACCCTGTACATTTTAATGCGAAGTTAAAATACTAACGTTAATGAATCATAGTTTCTGCAGTTTCGGACTGCGTTCCTCCCGGCTCAGACGGTTGAGACCAAGAATTCCCTAGTCAATTCGAAATTTCTCAATTCTGCAGTTAATTATTTCTACACGCGAATCCTGTCAACGATGAGACTATAAATTCGAACGCACCGCAGCTCTGAGCGGCACGTCCAGCTTCTCCGGCTCTTTGCAACTCCGCTACCTGTCGCCTGAATCGCACGTGCGCCTGCGGACCGTTCAAAGAACACCGAGCGGAGCTCTGGCGCGTGCTCTACTCACCTGCCGACACCTGGTGCAGCACCCTTGGCTCTTCTTCAAAAGGTGAATAATTTCGTATCGTTCGCTCACGGGTTCTATCGTCAGTCAATAGTCGAGACGACCGTCGTAAATAACTGCCGAAAGTACCAGCGAATCGAGAGCTTTGACTTCGCAACGCTCCAACAGTTTCCTCATGTTGGTTATAGCGGGGTCGAAGAATATCAACACGGAAAAAGTCATCGGCAAGCAACGAATCAGTCCTGTACAGTTTTAACCTCCAGTTAGCAGAGGTTCTTCGGGCGCCACTGCTGACGCTCTTGTCACCTGGGACACTGTATCGCGTCGCGTCAAACTTAACTATAGTAGGTAGGTATGTGCTGCGGCTAATTACTTTTGTGCTCAGGTACGCGTATTCACGTAGACGCATGCATGCGGGTCGAAAAAAAAAATCCCACACGAACACACATATTCACGTAGGTGTGTATGCCCGATGAATTTAAACACATTAAGAGACTAGCTGCGGTAATTACGGCGTCGCGGCGTCGCGGTTAGGCAGACGGGTAAGTACTCGTAGGTAGTCGGGTAGATTACCTCATGAGTGCATGCCTTCGACAGTTATCACCGACTTGGCATCCGTGGGCCGGAGTTCTTCCGAGGGTTATTCCCTTGTTTAGCAACAATGTTCTTCGCGCGCACGATCTATTCCTCATTTCATTTTTATCAGAATGAGCACCGCTTTGAAAAATAATTGATCGACGAACGCACGTACGTATCACCAGCCTCGGTAAAAATGCGTAACTTCACGGATAACTGGCGGTAAATAACATAATTAAAGAGAGAGCATAGAAGATTCTCGTTTGTTGCAGTCGACTGCTTTTATGGGAAGCAATCGAATCAAGTCTCCCATCTTTTACCGTACTTATGGCTGCCGGAAGAAAATGTCATTTTGTCGAGGAAAAGGTCCCAGCTGACGTGCATGCGTGCATACGTACGTAGCGCGGGGGTTCCGGTGATACCAGCAATAGATAGGTATATAGAGCTGGTTATGGTAAGAGCAGAGAAGGGAGGAGAGAAGTAGTGAAGAGCGCGGAGAAGGCAAGAAAAGAGAAGAGAAGAGATTCTGAATTTGACACACATCGAATTCGTTATTCCATAAGGAGAGTTATATTTTGACCCCGGTTAGCATACGAAAGAGCAAAGGCGTATTATATTATACGGCCACAGTCGACCCGTGCCTGCTATTATTATGAATACCACCGACATAAGCATATATGTAAAGCGTGTATCTCTCTTGTCTCGTATCGCCATCCCGTCCGTACAGGTCCACTTACCGCATGCCTATAACACACCTAGAACGGATCTATATCGCGTTTCCAACGAACCAGAGTATTCACGCGCCTGTTCACAACGAAGAAATGGACGAAAACAAGTGAAAAGTAGGAAAGTAGGAATACGGGAAAGACAAAGAAAAAAGCACTCCTCTTTGCACGTATGTGTAACATGGGGTTAGGCGTGTGTGCGCGCGGTAGAAGTAGGAACCTACCATGACCACCGTTCTCGCCAGATATAAGAATAAAGTGAATCCGAGAGAGAGAGAGAGAGAGAGAGAGAGGGGGGGGGGCGGGGGGGGGGGGGGGGGGGGGGACGCGGCGGCTTGGCGCGACGCAGATATCATTTGAATTTCAATGAATGATGTGGGTGCAAGTGTCGCCTGTATTCATTCACTCGTATTTAAATGCGTTGAATGGCGCGCGTGTGTACAGAAGGTTGGCGTACCGATGGTGACTGCAGTAACCTGGGCATGCACCGACTCTCTCGGCGGCTACGCTCTTTCTACTGCGGACATCTTCTCGATGTGTTGTCGCTCGTTGATAGAGCGTTTCGTCGTTTCTTCGCGGTCTTTCCGTCTTACAGCTCTCTGTCTCTACTGTATCTTCCACCCACCTTATTCCTTCAGCCTCCAGGGCTGCGGCTGCGGCTGCGGCTACGGCTCACGCGGCTCTACGCCATTCAAATCGTACGCCGTCTCTTATAATATCCCGTAAGAGGTACAAAAGTTCTCGACAAAAGAGATAATCTTTCGATCCCCTTTGTCGCTGCGTATGTATCGCCAACCCGCCTGCGTATACAAGGTTCTCGGACGACACCGATCCTTGTGAAATGAAGGTTAGTCGCCTTCGATCTGTCTCTATAACCTACGTATGTACCTACAATCGCTCGTCCCCGTAATACGGAGGAAATTTGCCTCGCTCCGGAGTAGGTGATTTTGCCTTCACTTTTCACGCCATCATATCTATTTCATGAAAGAAAGCTTAAGCTGACTCACCGGTTATACGTTGCTACCAATACCTAACCACACGGCAGGGACAGCTAAGAGATTGTCGTATTTTTCTCGAGTTGGTATCGCACAGGGGTGCGTTCCGACCCTGAGGCACAACTTTGCCAAAGCATGTCTTATTTTATTATCTTCCCGCGCATACGGTCGCGAGGCAGAGTTCCGTGCTAGCTATGCGGGGAATTATTTTAATGGCGTTCTTAGCTTCGAAAATCTTAAGCCTCAACCCCGGACAGTTTATGATTTTGAATAACAAACAAGGTGGACCTGGGCTTGGTTCCATTTTGCATACATCTTTCCGAGACGCCTCTGTCTCATTCTTGTATTACTTGGACGTACGAACGTGTAAGTACAAGAATATTTTCTGTCGGCTAACTCTCGGCCTGGCAATCCTGCAAGCAGGAGCGGGGATGAGGATGAGGACGAGAACGAGGAGGTCCAGGTCTTCGCGTTCTCTCGCGTTTATCTCGGCGTCTGGAGCTGCCTAGCTGCGATAGATGTCACTTGATATTCCGGCCGCGTTGCGAACCACGGTCCCGGCGCTCATTACGATCGAGCAAGTCTCGGAAGGGTATCTCTTCTCTTGGCAAGAGCCGCGTGGCAATGCGGGTGTAATGTATGCAGCGACGTCCATAGAAAGCGTTGTCCGCTTGCCACGGTTCATCCATCAAGTGTCAAGTGTCACTAAGTCCAGGCTAATCTTTTCTCTGGCTCTCGTTTAGCTTTTCTATGAGATGAGAGCGCACCTTTTCACGAGCCCATACATTTACAGGTCCGTTTTATACACACTTACGTTATCATTACACACTGCTCGGGTGTACACGCACAAGTTCTGCAATATCCTGAAACTTGTACGGAACGCTTCTGTACAACGTGCTGCGATTTCTTACCCCTGCCCAAAAACGGTTTCCCGTATGAAACTTCCGGTTCACGTTGACGCAATATTTTATTCCCGGTATAGCCGTTTACACAATAGCACCCGTAAATTGAAACAGCTGATCCGCTTATTTGCAAACCAATCTATGTTACACCCTGTCTCGACGGTTGTGTAAGTGCGTGCAGTGAAAGCGAATATTTTGATAATCAATTTTCCGGCGAATCGTGCAAAATCCATCCGTCCGTGAACGTGGAATCCCACCAGCACCTACACCCGTAACGAATGACCTGTATCGCGCAAGAATCAAGCAGCGTTGAGAAGAGCAGCTGTATTTGCCGCCGGCGAGAGTACCTACGTTCCCTCGAGTATTGAGAAATCGAACATGCTCCAACGCCCTCCCGGTCCATCTGTAAACTGTATTTTTAAAACTGGGAACCGTCTTCTTCCCCTTCCTCGTCTGGCTTTCTCCGAGCAGGGGGTCGAAAAATTGACTAATTCCCAACTCCATCGATCGCCATAAGGGTTGACTCTCTTTTCTCTCCTCTGCGTCCTTGGATGCTTCACGTCTGTCGATACCGAAAATAAAGGAAAACCGTTCTATCTATATCCGTATTTACCCTAAGGAAGCTGAAGAGGGTCCGACTCTTGACGATTTCACCAACCGGGAAATAAGAATAAGGGCGAGGGTAGGAACGACGTAGTCCCTAGACGGTAAACCCGGTAAAGTTAGATTTCTGTCGTGTTTCCAACAATGCTACCATCTGGACGACACTCGCGTCGTCTGCGGCGACAGTCTTTCTAAAATTATCTGCCAACCAATCCGAACATCTTAGGACCCCGTTTGAAATACTTTGACATTTATAGGACAGGTCGCGTGCCATTAGAGCTCAAAAGTACTCTCCGCGTATCCCACATATGCGCGGTCTAACCCGTCCTGCTTCGCCTCCGAGACTTATTGTTCGAGGGTTACTACATTGCACCGGCGCTCAGCCTCCTACTATAATATAATCTATTCCTTGGCTTCTGCTTCCGTACCGAGGCACGCGGGTTTCCCTCGTCCTAATTCGGGTTGCCCGTCGTCGCGTTGAATCTCAATCATCCGCCTCAACAAATGAAAATTTCCAAATGAAATCGCGTTGAGGCACGAACGACTTGGTTTTGATACAAAAAAAGGGCACGTGCTTCTACGAGCCAGTCGCTTCTTCTGGAAGCAACTCTCAAAGCTCCGGAAGGCTGTTTGAATGATTTTCAGGCGGGGATAGATGTTTTCCAAGTATACGCTCGTGGCTTGCTGCGGTGATTTGTGGGACGTTGTGGGTGCTTCTTAATGACGATACAATAGCTAATACTATCGGTCTATTAATAAATTGTTTAGTCATCACCGTAAGTCTCTAGCGACATTTCAGGGACACGCATAGGATATAGGTATATACGTAAATCGGCGACTTATTTCTGTTCGATGGCATACGAGAATATGAAAATCTAAAAGTTACGCGATCTCTTTGTTATTGTTTAAATGATGGTGAAACGAACCAACGAACGTTCGACCGAAACTACCTACCTACGCGATACCGATGAATCGATTACCGTTGCCACGCTTCGCGCTATCTCTAAAAATACTCTTGATACTTGATGTGGGTCTCATGGAGAAGGTGTAGGTGGAATAAGGGTGCAGGTACTGATACATCACAAAACGTATTCGGTACGATTCTGTCGCCGTATCGGTATAACAGGCGCCTGCAATGTACCGGCACTTCGGGCCGTAGGTATACAACGTATAACCGATACCGTATCGCACACAAAGGTGCATTATACAGACACGGATGGAATCGTCTTGATTATTATCCGATGAAGAATTTTCACCGGCGATGAGATTGAATAATTGCTTCGGATATTTTGGTGGGCGTGAACGAAAAAGGAACGACAAAAAGCAGCGAAACACCGGATAGTATTCTTCGAGAGAGAGTGGGAAAACAAAATTAGACTTGACGTGTAGTTAAATAGTTGCTCTTGTTATTCTATCGGAATTCAAATTTCCTGAAAGCAAATAATAGAAAAACATATTAAGCCCCGCTACCGAAGATCGAGAATAATAAAACGTAAATCCTCATCGCGATTGAGCTACTATAAGTCAACAGCATTTCTTTTCTTGCTTTTTCTATTCACTTATTTTTTTCCTCGCATTAACCTTTATACCACAAATGACATGTTTTATAATTTAACAGTATCAAACCTGACACTTTGTTTTGAGGGTAAAAATTAAATTAAAAACACACGAGCGTACATGTAGCAATGTTTCGAAAGGTTAGAGATCGTAGTCAGGCGCGCACGCAGACGCCTCTCGTTGGCATAAAATGACTGGGTCCCGCGGGTGTTTCGCCAGTCGAATCGTCGCCGGCAGTTTCATCTCGGCCGAGTCTAGACACCCCAGGCCCGCTTCTTGGTATCCCTGATATTTATAATCGCGAAAGTCGTCGCGCATTAAAAGACCGATTCTTGGATTAGCGGAAGTTGGCGTTCCCGGCCTTAGATCTTGGGCGGGCCGGTGACGTCCGACAGATGTCGTGTCAAAACTCTCCCTGCTGCCCCCCTCGATCCCCCATCGGTCTACCTAGGGCCTCATATGCGTACGTGCCGGCCGACGCCGACGCAACAAAGATCAGAAACGAATTTTATTCCCGTAAACCTTCCCGCCTTGCCGCAGGGCCGTGTCGAACGGAAATTTGGATATTCAAAATCATTTTCGCGCGTTCACTCTCACTCGTACATACATACCGATAATACACGCGCGGTATGTGTGCGGGCGCATTTTTACGCCTACAGCCTCACGCGTCACGCGAAACGTTTTGTCCAATCTTCGTTTCACTTTATACGTAGGTCCGATATTGACGTTAGCATCCTCTCGGAATATCACGCTCTGAAACATGCGATTACAGTCTGACCCCGAGCACTGTCAAGCCTAAGCTACGGCCGTGCCGGAGGTTGAATTCTTTACGCCGTAAATAAGTATGATAATTTGCACACATGTGAAATATATATTCCATAAATAGATACAATATAATATGATGTAGGCAGAGTTCTCGGAATTTATTGAATAAATGGTCGAGTACAATTAAGCGACGTTGCACGGTTGTTGAAACAAACGTCATCATCCACCGACGATGTAGAAGTGCAAAATACGTTGATACAAATGGATACGTAATTTGCGGGTCTTGATCTGCCAGACGTCCAAACATTTTGCTCCAGCACGAAAACCTATTCCAAGAGCGTACGTGCGTATAACTCAATTGATCAAATACATGCGTACACGGCTCTTTTCCCATGCCATTAGGATTCACTTGGTAGTTTCCTAGTATGTAGTTTTGTTCACTTTCTCAACTTGGTCATCCGGATGCACAATGGGTGGCTAAACAATTGCTCGCGGCTGTCTTGTTTTTTTCTAATAACATTATAAACATTGCCGTTCCGTTGTACTCGATGCGGTGTTTTCAAATCATACGCCACCATAGTCATCGTTATTATTCAATCGTAAGTGGTTGTAATCTGAACATTAATCGTCGTTATAACGATCTTTGATTCCGTGATAAGGAGGAAGCAGCAAATATTTTTCTGTTTTGTGCGCTGCGGCGAGTTACACCGTAGGTAGATAAACATTCGTTTAGTTTTTCGGTACTTGAAGCTCGGGTCCTGTCTTATTGGCTTCGCGTAACCGATCCACGGAGGTTAAAACATTCGATACGTTATAGTGTTTCCGTTTACTGCTGCGCACATCGAGTAACGGACATTTTTCGATCGTTTTGAGGCCCTGCAAGTCCTGCGTTGGTTATAAAATGCCGGAGAGAAGTGATATTTCATGAAATTACGAGACAGTGATGAGTATGTGAGATATTTCTTTTGTTCGTATACCTGGTTGACTGATTTTTCTCAAGCGTTAAGGCCCTATTTCCAATTATGTTAGAACCAAAGTTACACCCTCGACAGCCTTCGGCCAGTTTGAGGGAACGGATGAACTGACGGAAGAAGGATAGATTTGGTACGTGGAAGCGTAAATGCGGAGAGGTGTATAGCATATCTCCGGGGGAGAAACAGTTGATCACCTAGAGACAGCGTCGATCATTTTTCACAGTCAACTGCATTAATTAACATCAAGATCGCTGCACGATGTATATTATGCGGCTGTATACGTTGCTGTTAAGCGATCAATTAAACGTTCGAAAGGTGAAGTCTGACCAGTTTTGCCCGCCCCTGTAGCCAACCTAGCCCAACCAAACGATGCCCAATGCAACCTAAACTGATTGTGAGATACATCCACCTACCTCGTAATGACGGTTAACTCATTAATTAGTACCTACTATACGGTGAGAGATGTATATCGAGATACGCGTACGCGCACATTATGCTCGTATCATGTCTGTCCAAGTGACCGCCGTACATGTACGCTACGTACGCGTACGTACGTTGCTGGTAACGAGTGCGGCTCAGGTTCGAGAAACGGGTATTTCCCCAGAAAATTGACACTGAAATCAGTTGAGTTGCGCCTCGCGGGCTCGACGGACACAGGCGCGCATCGACGGATACTTTAAATCTTTATCACATACCCATCAGTCCAGGTTCGAAGTCTGCGCGGTACTTGGTCGAAGTTCAAGTCAAGTCGATTATAACGAAAACCTGCTTCGGAAAGAATTTCATGTAGATAATTGTAGAGATTTGAAGGTAGGTATAGAGGTTTCGCGGAGGTCAGGAATTACCCCCGCGAATCCCCTCAAAGTTATAGCTCTTGCATCGGTTCTCGTCTCACGATGATTTTCTCCTTGTATTGAACGTCGACACATGCAACAACACGCACGATAATTTCCCCCGTAGCTATCCGCGTACTCTCGTACTCTCGACACGAGGAAGGATCTTTATATACTCTTAACCCGGGGCTACCGAAGTGTGGTGTACCGGTGTACGAGCTTTTTACGAGGCTCGATCCATCAGCCCTTCGCGAGCTAACGACTCTGCTGCTTCGCTCGACCTGTCTACCTATAGTCCTATACCGTACCAACCTACTTGTCGGAGAGGAGCTTGCGCTGGTTCGATCGATCGCGCTTCTTTCTCCCTCGATCACCCAACCCGGTACGAACTCTGCGACCGATCAAAGATGACGGGGTTACATTTATCAATTGAGCTCTACACGAACGGCTAAATGGATGTGCGTGCCTTGTTTCATATCCTCTGGAATGTTGAGGGTTGCTTTTGCTTTGACATGGCTACGGTACGGGCAGGTATTACCTTCTAGGCGGATAGGTACATAATATGTGGAAGAAGTAAGCCGGAGCCTGGAGTAGAGAGGGATACCCAGCCGTCCTCCTTGCTCCGCTTAATATTCACAACACTAATCAAGACAAATTGAAATCTCTCGCGACAGTTGTCTCTTTGACGCCATTCAGGTGCGTCCTTTGTCCAGGCCGTGATTTAACTCCTCGCATCTTATTAGCCGCATAATGGCCGCGCCAGATCTTCGTCTGAATCCGTAATACGGTCTTCTTTTATCAACGGGTCCGTTCCCTATACTTTTTCTCTTTGGTTCGCGTTCCATGCGGGGCGCTTTTGCGCCGATTTGTTCCATCCAACCGACGTTGCCAGCATCTCAATGGATAACACCGACCATTGCGGCCACCGCGTCGCTCACAAAGGGCGTTTACATATGTTGCAGTCGCGATGAGGACGCGGCTCCCCCCTTAAAAATTTCAAACAGGGACTCGGAACTCGATATTTCAGAGCCGCTCGACGACTTTGTCGTCGGTCTCCGCTTCATCCTCGATCCATTTACCTAATTGTAAGTTTTATCCACTAAAAACGTACCCCCACCGCAATTCCAATCACGTTCGCGTTTAGTGCGTTTCATTTGATCAATCGCCCGCGTCAACGACGAAACATTCCCGAACGCTTTACGGTCCGCAGAGAAGGCAAGAGCTTCGACGTGATGAAAAGAGAGCAAACCAAAGGACCTCGATGTATCGAGGAGGTGATATTGTATTTCACAAAGATCAGCGGGCCGAAGCCGCACCTCTGCCGCTGGGGATCCGGTCACTTTGTCACGATATGAGGAGTGCTGCGAAGGATATTGTAGCTAGCTTGATTGTGAGTGAGTTCACAGGGTTCGCGACTCTGGCGAATGAATGTTTTATTCTCCCTCTCCCTCTCCCTCTCCCTCTCCCTCTCCCTCTCCCTCTCCCTCTCCCTCTCCCTCTCCCTCTCCCTCTCCCTCTCCCTCTCTCGCCCTCTCTTTTTCTCTAAATCGCGCGACTCGCGACTCTGAAAGGGTGTGCAGTGTGCGTCGAGTTTCTCGACCCTGTCGCCGCTTAGAAGGCATGATGTATTTGCAACAGTATGCACGAGGGTCAGGTTCGGAGCGCTAGGTCCTTCTCTCGGCAAAACAACATTGTCGCAAAGTATATTCTTGTTTTATGTCACATACCCATAACCTTGCGCTTACATATATATATATATATATATACATACATACATATATATATTATTTTTCATTTCTTTCTTTCATTCCTGTTCATTGCGCCAAATACATTGTTTTCAGCACGGCCTCCTGCCGACGCTTGCACTGCGTACGTGCACCCACGGTGTTCCCGAGGCTAAACAATAACGCTCACCTCCCACGTGTCACATGCCTTTGACCGCCGTGTGAACGCCTCATTCTTAATCGCATCGCGGGAAAGGCGAATATCACACTGGGAATAAATATTTACAAATTACGTACAATTTAAGTGACAAATAATGAGACGAATAAACTGCCGAGTGAATCACAAACGACCGTAAGAGCTCGGGAGTTGAGGAAAATAAATAATTAAAGCTATCGACGGGTGAACATAACGATCGTTAAGTCGTGCGCTCGTATTCGTTGATGTACGATGTTGTTTCGGTCTGCAATTAATTAAATTGGTGGGAAGCGACAGCTTGGCCACCTATACGGTCTGATTAAATCGTCAACGCACTTACACGCATTTCAGCAGTCGCTGTTTTCCCCCCCTTTTCCCATCTCCCACCACATCCACACTCACTACCGCGAGGCTCGAGAGATTTACGGTGAAGCAAATGCGATCGACCTCCCCTTTTCCTTACAAGGCTCTCCTACTTCTGCTCTTGCCTCGCAGGCGCGGCTCGTTTCCAACTGAAAATTACTTGTAATTACGCTTCGTTCAAGTTTTCGGAATTCACGGCGTTGAATGATTTTTCGGAAGCGGAGCACCCGAATGAAAGACAAAAACCTTTCATGTCCCAGTGGGAAAAATTACTGGATAGTGGTGATCTTGCGGTTATAGAACTTTATAAGTAGAGATAATTTACCGTGATTCTGATGCCGAAGTAGCGAAGTTGATCGATCTCTCGATCAAAGAGATCATCGCTTAGACAAACTGTTTAGACCAAAGAACACGATTCTTGGTATATTGAGAGACTAGGCGTGCGTGCAACCGCAACGCATAAACGCATAAACCTCTGACGTGCGCCAACCGGGCTCAGATCAAAGTCTCGCCTTTCAAACAATGTTACTGTTACCCGCGCCTTTACCGCCATACCGAGTCGCGCGACCTGCCGACCGGCACCCGGGTCTTTTAATATGTAGACGACACGCGAAGTCAACCAGCAGTTATTCGAGTGTTACGTGTGCCAGGTGCGCAAGGGCACTTCATCCTTTACCTTCTTCTTCCTTCTTCCACGATTCCAATCGTCCCCGGCCTTTCATTCTTATCGTTCTACGCTTGCATTACTGGGATTTTTTCAACTGCACAAAGTCTCACCGTATTACAGTACCGAACGACGCCGCGTTTCGAGGCCACGAAGGGTTATTGGCGGGTCAATTCGGAGACGTTCGAACTCGGTCGACTCGGAGAGCAAATTGCTCACAAAATTGTTTACTAGAAATAATTGTGCACGGGGAGGAAAGGGGTGAGTTTTGAAAAAAACCGTCCATATACGTCTGTATATTCGTCGGCATTCTAGGTATCGCTGGCCGTGCGGGTATTTTCATGAAGTCATTAGGGTCATTTTTCTACCAGATTAATCAAGACCAGGTATCAGTAATACTTTTAATGACGGGTCTTGGGGCGGATAATGTGCGGGGCGGGCGTCTAGCGCCTGCTCAGTCAATTAATCAGCAAACAATTTTTTTTTTCCTTCTCTTTATAGGCATTGCCTTATAATTATCGTTATTTACCCTGAGCTGACGTAAACAGCGGTATGACGTTGACGTCGCGTTGTGTCACTGTTTTGAATCAGAAAATAAAAGGGAAAGAAAAGATGGCAATAAATGTGAATTATCTCGACGACTCGAAAGAGACGCGGAAATTACAGCATAGTGGAAATTCGATAAAATTCAGCACACCTCTCGAGTACACAATTTTCTGATGGGGGTCCCCTTTATCGTAAAAGAACAATGATGAGCCCTGCAATATGATCCTTACAGAGGAGAAGAGATCCTTTACACTCCTGACTCGTTCCGGTTCTCATACGTATAATATGTGTTGGAGCCATGATCTATGGACTGCTTGTAGTTTATATGCTAATCCGTAAAGAGTGTTAAATACTTCGTCATTTATCACGACGCCTTCTCTTTTCATTTCTTCTTTGTCTTGGTTACTCCCGGCGTCTACCTCCGACTCCCTCTCCATTCTCTCGAATCTTTAGCCCCCTCGACTCTCGAGACGAGCTCCTACGTCTCCACCGATCCAGGATAAATATTTCTTACGACCTACCGACGAAATATTCTTTTTCCACGGAACACCCCTCTTGACGAAACTGTCGTGTTACGAAAATATCTTGCAGCAGCCTGTCGTTAAGATGTTTGAACGTAGCGTCACATGACCGATTTAAGAATTTTTACGACGACGCATCTCGTTTTTTCGAAAAACGGATTCGGAATATCTCGTAAAATGATCGTCCTGTTGTCGGAAAGTGCGTTCTCCTCAGCTCGGACTAAATAAATATCGTACAGATTTTTCACCTATTTATATCGTCGTAAGGCAGGTCTAGAGATTATATTTTACAAACTATCCGATCATCGATTTATACGACAATTTGACGATCCTGATTGATCAGAGCGCACTTCCTAACATCAAAACGATTATATAACAGAAAATTTCATCTCGATTCGACGTTTTACAAGGCGGTGAGATGGAATTTCGTAAAAACTCTTTACTTAAATTGGTGGCAGTGCTCGATAATGATTAACGCATACGATACTGCAATTGCGAAACGGGTGGGTCAGTATGAGATGAGCAATTGGAGGGGGCTTGCAGCGCGAGGGAATTGCTGTTGGAAATATACTGCTGCAAAACTGCGTTGACGCGCTAATAAACGGTTTCCTGAGCCGAAATAAAGGGAGCTATGGCTCTTAAAATTCAAAACTTTCGTTTTACCATCAGGCATTTACCCACAGTCAGCTTTTACAAGGTGCACCATGCAACAGCTTGGGAAGATAACCGAGCACTAACAATTTCAGGTGTCATAAAATCGTGTATAAAGATATTGTGTGTGTGAGTGATTTTTATGAAATTAACGTGGGGAAAATTGTTGACGATTCGGGTCACTATCGTTGATTTTCGAAAACTGGAAACCGTCCGGTTCTTGCAATAAGTGTGCCTATGTGTGAGAGAGATCTATACCTCGAACTGTTCAGGGAGACCAATAAATCCCACTTTTGACACCAGCGGTGCAAAACTGCGCTGCAGCGCAAATAAACGGGTTCGCGAGATGAAATGAAGCGATCGAACAGGTGCAAAATAGAAATATAGTGAAAAATGCTTTGAATTACAACACGTGTTTCGGGTTTAAAGTCTGGGACAAGACTTTTCTCACAGTAATCTGGGTTGACGCAGCAACCTCATTCATTCGATAACATCCGATAGTTCTTACGTGTCTTTTCTATATGCCGACGGCTAGATCAGAAAGGGGGGAAAATTATAACAACAGGCATCACACCAATCGTCAGAAAAGGCGGAAATGATGAAAGTCTCTAATCAGGCACATGCCATCCACCGCAAGATCGTGCTGATTACCTTTTTCGGGCATGCTATGGCAAATGATGTTATACGAATGCGAAACGGGCATAGCCACGCATCAATGAACCCTTATTCGGCTGCTACCATACTGCACCAATGTCAACCGGAAAGAGAGTGTAAATCAATCACATTGAACGGTCGACTCGGTGCATTGGTGTTGCGAATCGCGGCATGGTCGTGAAGAGATTGGAGGAACGGGAGGCATTGGTGAGTTTGTGAGTTGGTAAGATTATAGGAAGACTGATGCCCGAACCAACGGTATATAACAGTCTCAAGACAGTGCCAAGTGCCAGGGCCTACGAGTTCATAAACTAAGGTCTCGTTATAAACGTGTACCGGCGGCCGAGCGCTTGTTCAGAGCGTGCACTCGGCAGTAAATACTAAATCGTTGCAGAGGATTTGCAATTGTGAGGTAATGGAACGTGTGCGAATACTCATAGCGACGGGTAGGGTGAACGGCTTTCGACGGTCGAAGATTCAGCTTAAAATGAGAATTAAAACTCGGGCAGATCACGTTCGATGACGAGTGTCGTCCCGCGCGTTCCTCATCCTTTGTTCAACGTCCTCGCGAATGACGCGCTCTCTCGCACATCGCGGTGATATAATCATTACTCAACGATCAGGAATTCGAACCGATTCAAATTGGCCCGCCCGCTAGTCACTTCGAAATACACACGTCTGCAATCGTGAGCGTTACGTTATGTATTACAATACCGAAGATGGTAAAATTGTTACATTGAGGTTCGAATGCGAGATCCCAGGCTCTTACAACCTGGGAAACAACGAGAGCGCGACAGGGGTGGGGACGGAGGCAATATCGGTCGCATCGCCCGCTATGAAATCTTGACTCGCTTTCAACCCCCTCGCGGCTATTATTCTTCCCGTCTCTGCGCTTTTACTTGGTTAAAACCACGTAGGTGCCTGCTTACCCGCTGGCCCTAAGAGGCGGTCATCTTATCGACAGGCGAGGCGAGAAATGCCGCTGTTGAATCATCCGCATACCCCGGCCTATATGTTAAAGTCATGTTTTGGTCAACCGAATGCCTGAAAAATAATTTCATCACGCGTCGCGAGCATGGCAATGAATTTCTTACCATACAGGCATCTCCTCCCGACATCCGTGCACCTGCATACCTTTTCGCCGTTATATTGTCGAAGCGAATTCAAATCTCGTCCTGTCACCGGAGGATTTTGGCCTGTCCCAACGTAATCCTTGTCGGACCCATTGCTTCCGAGAAGTGCCAACTTGCCTAATAAGTAATAAATTTTCCGGAAACCTGGTAAACTACGGTTAGTCTTTTCCTTCATTTTCTACTCAGCCTGGATTAGAAATCTTTGCTTAGCGCGGCCAACCGTTACCTCAGGTAGTTGCCCCCAACCTGTGCCGGTATTATATGTACAGCTGATAGAACTAATGCTCAAAAATGCCATCCACCGCCACTACTGAGCCGGACCTTTCCCCTCGGAGATGCGAAATTTGTAATCCCCGTTCCTTTCCAATGAGATCATCCGTTAAAAATGTAAAAACTTATCATAGCATTCTTCAGACCATTACAATTTTCACTGGTCATAGGCAAATGTTCTTTCTGATTGTTGAAACATCTCTAACTTCCGGTCGAGTCACGAGCGCGAATCCGTGTCGATTTCGTGTCATCTATTTTGATTAGGTCGCTAGTTGACTTCCAGGTTTCTCGTGCAGTAGAAAAAGTTGCGCGTCTAAAATCTGAAAGGTCTGTTGGTAAGATCCGGCGTTGATTTTTGAATAGATAAAATTCATATACCTGAATCCTGGGTAGTGAACGTGCCAAACTTACGGAAAAAAGGGACTTGTCCCGAGGGTACGGGGTTCGGGAGAGAGAGGGATGCGGGCGAAGAAGGGATATCTTTGGAAGAAGTGCGTACTATGGTCGGTTGGCGAAGGTTGAAACAGAGGGTTGGGGTGGGGGCAGGGTCGGAACTAAAGCGAGCTAAACTACCCTGAAGAGATTCCGATGCCGGTGAAACTTGAAACCCTTAAGATCGGTTGAGGCGTCCAGTCGTTAGGGAGACTCGTCGTCCGAAAGCGTCGCTAACATAAGACAGTGAAACGCGTTACCAAACATTTTGCCATTTCATTTCATCTTTCACTTTTTCCAAAAGTTAACTTGATCATTTCCAGGCGTTATTCATTTACTTTTCCCCCTTCGACCATTCTGTAATAATCACCTGTTCCCTGTAATCGTGTAAATTTTGACCAAACTTTATTACAGAAATTTAAAAAGTTGCGAGTGGCCGATGTGACGCTGAAGTGTATCAAAGTGACATTGTGGTTTCAACTTTCTTTCAACTAATCTTTCTATTCTTCGCAGAATACATCTAATAAATGCGGTTCGATTCTACAGAAATCGATTTCTAAAGGGCAAATGTTCTACAAAATTTGGTGTACATTATTCGTTTACGCAATATCGACTTGTCAAAATCATACATTGAATCGTCAATTTCGTACATTTTAGTTTAATTAAATTTAACGTAATCTAGTTTAATGTAAATTATTGGTATTGAATTTACTTCTGTGTTGTATCGAACGGGCATTGCCTTGGATATGCGAAACTAGAAAACTATTCTATAGAAAAATTCGTGCAGGATTATTTCTAATGTGAAACTCGAATTCCTTTCTGGAGAAAAATACTTCTGTGGAAACGAGCTTGTAGATATATGGCAGAACACCTTCACTCTCGAACTGATTTTCGTAGAATCGATCCTCCCGCCATCTGTATTACACAGGAATAATAGTTATGAGAAGCCTCGGCGACACTTCGATGAATTTGCTGGAGAAGGTGCGTCATTTTGGTTAATTTTTTTCTTTATCATTACGTGGCCATTGATATAATCCCGCAGATACTTTATGCTTCGGTGATTGCCTAAGGAAAGTGTAAAGTAACGGTTTGTGTGCTATTTTCGGGCCTGCAGAGCACGTGTTGGATTAGTATTTAAATCAGGTATAATTTTACTCACGCGTTCGAACCACACGTGAAATGATTTGAGATGTCAATGGTATTGTGCGTGGCGAAGATTATTATGCGAGCCCGGATGCACTTCACGATGATAGAGAGACGGGCTGGACCGAATTTAATTCGAAAAAGACACGGGTACTTGTTTCAATTTCTTTTAAATCTACCCCGATGTGAATCAACCGTCTAAACTATAATTGGCCCTCCTCAGCCGGTCAGGGCTGAAGTGGCGCGGAGGGAAGGTTATACCAACTTCTGATCTACATACCTTCGTATCTACCGCGTGCGGTGAGAAGCTAAAAACTGAGAATGAATGAATAAAAATGGCGGACACTTTTTTTATCGGATGTACAAAGTGGAGTTGGGCTGCATAACGAAACTAAACAAGTTGCGGCTAGTTGTAGGAAAACGATTTTTTACTCGAGTCGTGTTATCGCGGCGAGGAAATGCTTCCATTGACGTTCCCCACATATTCAGATAAGTATAGACGCATTCGGATTATGCACTCCAATCACTCATAGCGCTCAGATCTAGTACGAATCTGATATTTATAACTAGATTTGAGCGTTCCGAGTGATTGGAGTGCCTACTTCGAACGCACCTATAGCCGAATACATTAAGCACACACCAACCTAACCACATACGAATAATTCTGAAAGACCTCGTATAATGTGTGTACGTTCATTAATTTACACATTATACCGACCCAAAAAAATCCATTCTCTTATTTTAAGCTCTCACTACCTAAAACTGTAGTTTGACACGATCGAAATGACTGCGTTGAAAAAATTTTCTACTCGAATAAAACAGGAACAAGTGACGTTTTCCAATCAAATAAGTATGAATAATTCTGTTTTCTAAGCGACGAATTTTACTCCAAATTCATAAGGATGCTGGGTACACTATGGTATCGCTCTTGGATATCCCTATCCATTGATCGCTTGGGAAAAAAGTTATTCGTGCCTGATCAGCAGAAGCCCATTAGCTTTTATGCTTAACAAATAGATGTCTGTTGACACAAAGTTAATGATTTTCTTTATCAAGCAATGAATTACGGTTCAAAGTCTTTCGTAAGTAAATTAGAGAATGGGGCTGTTATACAGAAATTTTTTCTATTGTATACGGCAGTTCTACAGAATTTAAATCCTAGACAGTCATTCTACAGAAAATATCGTACTTGGAATATTTGACGTAATATCTTCCGAAGAAAAATTGTTCTACACTGGACTCCGCTTAACTGCACGCTTTATGGCGGACAGGAGGGGAAATCGTATAGTTAACACGGGCCCCCTCTCCTTTCCTGCTCTCTGCAGGGCACAGGGTTGGCACGGGGGTCGGGAGTGGAAAAGTACCCAACGAAGTGCGGGAGGATCGCAGTGAACTAAAATGTGAAATCGCAATCCGGTAACGATAGTACAGGTGTACAGAATATAGATTCAACACCGAACCGATTCTAGCGAGTGCATTTTGAATTATTCTGTACCTAGTAATATATATCGGCTCAGTTAGGGAGATTTTTTCCACCATCGTTTTTTACAGTGCACGAATGAACTAAGTTTTTTGTAACAGCAAAATAATTACCGCAAGATTTGTATTCTGTGTAACTGACCTCTACACGATTGTCCTGGCGTTAAGTTAAATCCATATTCTGTAGAATCTTTTATTTAGTATATATTTTCCGTACAAAGCACCTATACCAGGATATTTTCCAACAAATTGATATTCTGAAGAACGGATCTCTTTAGAAATGGTCCGTTACGTGTTCAATTTTTTGTAGAACTGCAATCCGTTGAATTGATCGTATGGGGAATTCGGATTCTTTTTTGATGAGAACGCGCTATTTTGATGAAATGGTCAGGCTCGATATTTTCTGTAGGATGACTCTGTACAGGATAATCATTCCGTATAACTGCAGTATATAGGATGAAATGTGTACGAGAAAAGGGCCCGTATGATATATGCTCTTTCTCTGTGGAAATTTTATTTCGTACAACCGTCGAATCGTAGGGGAGACCGGGGCCAAGTAGAGCACTCGTGGAAAGAATGTAATCATGATCGTTCGAATAACTTTTCTCTGTTTCCCGTTTAAAATGTCAATTGTTCCTGTAAAATATTCAGACTTGAGGCGATAACTTTTCATCTCTATCACCTACCTGTATTTCATACACCCATTACGCGGCGATTCTTTGGAGACCTTCCATGGTTCAAAATGAAGAATGTCGATTTTTTGGGTGGGCCGAGTGTGCGTAATACGTTTCGTACATACGGTCAGACTATATTAAAGCCGCAAACAAGTCCGATCCCCTGGCGGTATTGCGAGATGCATGCGCAAACGTGTGTGTACAAGCGGCGACCGCGACGAAAGCTGGAGAAGCAAACCGGGTGAACGGGCTAGAAGAATCGTCATATTCTAAAAGTGATCGTTCGATCGCAGCCTACACCGCACTTTAATAACCATAGAAAGCGATTAGTTAAAGAGATCCTCGGTCCTGCGGGTCCTTAGGGGCCTTAAGGGCCCAAGAATATCTGACGATCGTTTTATAATATCGTCCGCGGCGCTCATCTGTTAGGAATAAAATCTAATAAACCCCCTCCTACCCCGTCTCCTCGGCACATCCACCTCGGCAAGGCCCGCCGACACACGGGGCCAGTTGGAGTTATAGCGTGTTTAACATATAAATGAAAATCAGGTCTATAAAAGTTTAACGCGCGATAATCTGCCCGCCGCCGCTCATTATAGGAGGCTTTCTTTAGGGGCCGCCGTTTTATTTTACTTTGCTTTATTTACTCTTTAGCTACCTATGCACAAATTTGCCGGTTAAAATCATTTTCAACTATTTCCACGCGAGGTCGTAGACGAAAAGAAAAACTCTGCCACGGAGGGCTCGCCGAAACACTTTTATCCTCGAGGTTTTCAATTTTCACCATTTCGTTTCGATGCTCCTCACATCACGCGTGGCTTCGATCAGATTTCCCAGTTCTTAGCGTGTTCTTTCCGTTCACGCTACGTATTCAACCAACGTGTACGCATGATTCAGTTAAAACAATGTATTAATAATTTTTATTGCTGCTGTGCCTTCTTGCTACAGGTCGAAAGGCCGTAAACTTGTTGTTTACCGAACCAAAGGGTGTAGGAGGTGGGTACCCGGTACCTTGTTAGTTTGTTGAAGAAATCGACCGTAATCGGGCACCCTGGGAATTTTATACGCGTTTTAGGACCAACGTACGTCATACCTAGCCAAATGTACGCCGATAAATGATCTATCAAGTACCCAAGATCGTAAAATCTCCAAAAATATCGTTTGAAACGTATCTCGCAATCAGTTTCAATACTAAAAAATTCTTGGGAAAAAATCCTTACTCCCCACTCTCTGCCGTGCGGTCTCTCGCTACATGCCCGGAACTGTCGGAGGAAAATTCATTGAATCTCAATAGTAAGTGAAGACGGCATCGAGTGATACATTTAGTTGTCTGTAGTGTTCGGAAACGCTCCGAAGACAAGGATCGAGCGATTCGAGGAGTCGGTTATGTCGAGTCGAGAAGTCGCGTCGAACCGTCGACGGTCGGGTTCGGTCTTGTGTACCAGCACGATTAGCAGGCTGGTGCGATTTGTTTCGCTTCCTTGTTAATAAGAGAATGAGAAAACTTTCTGGATTTCTCTCTGTCCGTGATTGACTCCTCGTCACGACTTCCCATGCCCCCCCCCCCGCCATGCAGCCCAGCTAACTATGATTGTCCTCGACAAGCCAACCGTTGTTTTTCCCGTGAGATCTCCCTGTCCTTTGATTTCGTACAATATGCCCCCTACCAATCGATCGGGCTACCTTGGATCAATACGACAAAGGCGACACATTCGGCCGGCGACTTGTATCGCATCCATTCGTGAAACTTTTCGGCATCAATTCAAGCACGACTCTTTCGCTCTTCATTGACACCCGGTCAGTTGGGATCCGGAGAGTCGCTTCCTGATCATGATGTTATTTGAATCTTGATATCATCGTTCATCGAGCATCTCCTCCAAGCGCAAACGGATCCCTCCCGATGCTCAATTGGGGATACGTACCTAACGGGAGAAGATCGTTCGGACCGTAGAACAAAGGTCGAACGACAAAGGAATTGAACGGGACGGGACGTAGAGTGAATCGGATATAGGAGAGAAACGAAGAAACGTGGAAACGAAGGTGGAAGATATATTGCAGACCCGTGTATAATCTCAACTCTCTTAGAAGTCTCTTAGTTAGCGCCTGTTTACAAGGCAACGCTATGTGGACGGCGACCTCGCAGCTCTGTCCCTACAGCAGCGGTTCTGTTTGTCGAGTAACCACCACCACCACCACCACCACCGCCAGCACCACCTACTACGGCTATCGAGACGAACAGCTCTTAACACCGACTAATATATAATAACCCTCTTCTAAACAAGTGCTAACTGTGTTCCGTTCAGCGGGTACTCAGGATCATTGTACGATGCGGCTAAGATTGATACGAAAATTCCAAGTCTAATTGCCTACAACTGCAGCCGAGTTATCGCCTTACCATTCATAAATTATGCACATCTTACGGACAATCATTTCGCGCTCGTTTACAAAGTATCTCAATCCCTCTCCAGTGCGGAACACCGATTCTCCCACATAAGATTTCATCGTCGATATGATCCGATCGAAAGAAATACGATATATCGACTCTTTGCTGTGCTCGTCGTCACATTTCGCCGGGCAGACTGTGATAGTCGTACGGGCGTTATGTCGTTTTCATTCGTTATAGCAGACGCGTTGTGCTTGTGTGTTACGTATACAGGTGGAGTCCCACCGGTCAAGGTGTTGGGATCAATTAATGTGGCAAGGCTCAACATAAAATACGACTTCTAAGTGGCTCTGCCCGAGTCCTTTGCAGGTTTTATTATAATCACGGATCCACGTCCGCGTACACAACAACGGCCCTTGGCGATGCGTGCGTGCGTGCACGTCTACGTATACGTATACACGTTATAACCATACCGCGTCGCAGAAGACGCTGAAACCTAGCCGAGGGATAGAGAGGGAACGAGTCTGAGGTGAGAATATCGAGGAGGGGTATACGTACAGTGGTAGAGTTACGCCGGTGCGGATCAAATGAGTCCCGAGGTTCGATTATAATAAATCAAATCATAAATAATAAAAGAACGGATGGGCAGAGTGAGTCAAGGCAGTTGCAGTCGTCGGCCGGGCCAAGCGTTGCAATCAAAAGCCTCGCTACAATGTGTCCGTTGCGTGGGGGTGTGACGGTGTGATAGGTATTCGTTCGCCGCTGCGGTGCAGTTTCTCCGCCGTCCCTGGCGAATATACCTACCGACCATCGCGTATGCGCGTGGTGCCTATAATAGCTTGCGGTGAAACACCCATACGTACGCGCGTACAAGCGGGGCATGTCGGTTGTCTCGTAATTTTTCATTTCACCACTCAAAACTTACCGCTGAAAGCTGAACTTACCTCTTACCTCTTACCTCTTACCGCGCGCTATCTCACTCGACTGTCTCTTCGTCGTCGCGTCGGTCAGGATTTGCTTTTATCTTATCAAAGTTTCAAATGAACGTAGATAGAATTGAGCGACAGCAATAGGTTGACATTGTTCGAACGTTTACGTATAGACCGGGAGGTTACGTGCGCGGTACGTGCCGCGCGAGATTGCCCGCCCACCGCGAGCGAAGGGAAAAATATCGAAAAAAGTAATAAAACGTTTTTTAAATGCCTCTGTAGATGACTGAGGGGCAGGTTCGGGCAAGAGCAAAGAGGTATGAAAAAGTCCTCAAAGGTTATTATAGGCGGCCAACATGAAACGTGACTTTTAGGTGCAATTTAATATTTCCAGCTACGGGTATAAAATTTCTCTACATCCGTCCTCGACAGAGCGATATAGCCAAACTGGTTAAGAACAAGTGGAAATGAGACGCTGCCTCACGTCCGTGCCACTAATATCGCGAGCACATTTTATTTCTGTGTCCGATCGGTATTTGGTGTTCGCATCTTGTTTCTCCTTATCAACCGCACACGCGCTCCTTTACCAGTATCGCCTTTCGTAACAATTGTTAACGAAAGACGTCGGTGTGCATCGACACCAAAAGCCACAAGATTGTCACTCTCATACAAGTTGCAACGGTGGGATGAGATGTCGTAGAGTCCTCATTAGGACGAAAGACAGAATAGACAAGAAAAAGCAGTTATAAATATCACATGCCGTATCTATGTCTATTTGTATGCGAGACTCGGCGATAAATCAGACTTGTTATCAAAGATAAACGACAGTCATTCTTCACAAAGTTCTCTCTTCTCTGCATCCTCAGCGCGAATCATTTTGTTGCAATTCCGGTAGCGCATAAAGGTCTAATCATTGAAACCACGCGAGTTATTCCACAAGTTGTACCACTGTGGATTTGCCGCAGTTATTCCAGATGGCTGGAAAATTAGGCTGGTGTTTAAAATCATACAAGAACGAGGAGCAAATGGATATCTCACTTTAAGGGCCTTTCGGACAAGTAACAAAAACGTAGGATCAATCTGGCGTAGAGCTTGTTAAGTGTTACACGCGGTTTTGGCCAAGAAAAGGGAATTGTGGACAAGTGGGAAAGACCTCATCAGATTAGAAGAGGATTTATCTTTATCCGAAAGCCGATATCGGACGAATAAAGCTGATTGATTCGGTCCAAGGAATAGGCGGACGGAAAGCATTGAGTACTGCACTCGTCCTCGTCCTCGACCGTGGTCGTTCTTCGATCGTCCGCGTACAAATAAACGGCACGAATTGTAGTAGTTGAAACTGCGTCATTATTCCGCGTTGGGATAACTTGTCCTTAGTTGATATTCATTGTCCTTGATGGGCGTCATCTCAAATTTATATAATTTTTCCATGCAAAATATGTCGTCAGCATTTTCATAACTGCGACGAGATTCCATTTTGCATCGATGTACCTACCTACCCATTGTATTTGCTACGCATATGCATACGGGCGCGCGCGCTGACGCACGCACACGCTCGCACACACAATACGCGTACCGCCAAGGTATAAAGAATACATCGTCCCGGCAAATGGCGAACCCAGGCGAAATCGTTACCGCAACCGTGCGTCGCGTCCGCGCATTGATAGCTGGTATGGAGATTTTATAGGACCGTAACGGCCGTCCTGCACTTACGTCATAATAATTATAATTGCCTTCGGTATCTGTGATACTTAAATACCTGCACGTCGCGCGGCTAGAAGCACGTTATAACGGCGGAGTTCTGGCGCCATTATTCTACCCCGCGTAGGTACATGATAACGTTGGATCTTCGAAGATGCACCGTAACTGCGCGTCGCTTACCCACTTCTCGGTACCTAGAAAGATGCTTCATGCCAAGCACTGTACCGGTAAATTTTCTGAAAATAAATCTCGTTTGCTCCTCTTGTCTTACCGATACCGTTTTCCATCTAGCGCGGCTGGCATTTCAGAGCTATGACCGATACGACTCCGTCGAGTACGGAGTCCAAACGATGATGTGAAAGGTCGAAGAACGATTTTTTGCGTATATACAAAGGGGTGCAATTTCGCGAGTATGTATCTTATCCCGGGTAAATCTTGCAACTCTTGGGTTAGTACGGGTATAGGTGGCGCGGGAGCGGCGTTAATGTAAGTCACGCGTTGCGAAGGCTTGCCCTTAAAAACTTTACTACCGGAAGTTGACTCGAGGCTGCAGCTTGTGCACTCGGCGAAGGAGCGATTCAGCGAATAGTGTAGGTGCGTACAGTCGGCCTGTCTGCCTGCCTACCTCACCCCTCGCGCTCGTATAGAAGTACTCGTGCATACAACCAATTACATAATTAACGCAATAAGAAAACAAGGATCGCTCGGTCAGGGTTTTACAAGGGGGCAGTGGGTTGGAAATTTTACTTCATTATTACCACGGTCCTCGCGTTATCGGCACTCTCGTTGTTGTTGTTGTTGTTATTTTAACTCTTCTATTCGTATCGAATAAGATCTTCGTGCCATCCTCGTTAGACCTTTGAGTATATTTTTCGCCAGGCTACACCTTTAACTTTTGCAAGTAGTCTACTCTGCCATTGGATACGACGCGTGTACTTCGGCGCTTCTACAATTTGCCAGATACGGCAAGTTTCCGTAGTTAAACTGTTGGTTATCTCGGTGAATTATCAACGCTAGGCAGGAAGAGTATACCCAGGTCTTCGCTATCGCAATCTCTTTGCCGAGAAAAAGCCGAGCATCGATAATTATTGGTCGTTAAACCTAGCGACGTGTTGCAAAAAGGTACGGGGTTAGAAGCCGGGGAACAGAAAGTGATAAGATGGCTGTTTCACAAGTGTGCGCACGCATGCCTGTATTATAGGATGCACGCGGCAAGGTCGATTCTCACGTACGTCTGCCGCGAGGCGTTGCTCGCATGTACGGGTGGATAGGCAGTGCAAGTTTGATAGGTATGCATGCCTAATTTAATGCGCATCCATGCATCTAACAATGATGGTACTTGCGAGGGGATCCGAAAGCGATGAACGCATGCCGTTAGTAAACATTGAAAAGGACTCGTCGCGTCGCGGCGAGGCGAGGCGAGGTTAGGTGAGGTGAGGTGAGGTGAGGTGAGGTGAGGTGAGGTGAGGTGAGGTGAGGTGAGGTGATCTGAGGTGAGGTGAGGTGAGGTGAGGTGATTACCCGACAGCTCGTCCCTGATCGTCTATCGCGCAAGGGCGCGAACCTTTGAGTCTACGGAATAGGAAAGCTAAGACCGAAAACGCCGGAAGGGTGGAGTCTCGTTGGGAATGGAGCAAACGAATCTTGGAGAGCGAATTCCGTTCTCATTTATCTCGTTTGTCTCATTCTCCCGGACTCCCGACTCCCGACTCCCTTATTCATTCTTGCCTCTCACCTCTTACCCCTTGCCACCTTCATCTTCTCCTTTCCCTTCTCCAACGCATCAGAGGCTCGTCAGTCAGTCTCTACTTAACGGTAGATCAATCAATACTCTGGTTCAACTTCTATCTCTCTCCCTCTCTCTCTCGCGCGCGCACACACACACACACACACACACACACACACACACACACACACACACACACACACACACGCGCACGCACGCACGCACGCACGCACGCACGCACGCACGCACACACACACACACACAAACACCTTCCATCTGTTCTCCGTGAGTATGTTGTGTCGGTGCCGTCTCTAACGAGTTTCTCTGTGCTACGGAGGAAAGAAAAACGAAACAGTGGAGAGAAACAACGAAAAACAAAAGCGCAAGAAAATGCTACAAAATGATTTTGAGAAATACTCCGCTCGCGAAATGAACTGTATCGGTTGACTGCTCGTGGTTGGTAGGCGGACACCAGGACTGCGAGGTCGGTACGTTTAAGTAGGTATCTGTAACAGGGGTCACATATTGTATCGGGCACATCCAGACACATCGGAATGACCCATATACATTATACTGAAGCTTTGCCGAAATGGAAGACGCCGGGGGTGGGTCTCTAAAACATTCGATGCAGGAACGGCGGGATGTATCGCAAGAAAACTTCATCTCTTCCGTCCTAGTAATTCTGGGTATAGGTACTGATTAGTTTCAAGTTTGCGGAAGCTGTTCTTGGTCGCCAAGTTCAAGGTATTTTACCAGCTCCTTTACAATACTTTCTATTTTGTTGATAGGATACGTAAATCTGGTGCGACGCGTACCGAGAACGGTATGAAATGTTTGTCAAGCTGCGTTCGATCAGCTGCACACCTGCGGTATCGGGACGACTAATTATGTGTATAAGGTACCATCTTCAGGCAGAGAACGGATACAATAGAACAGGAGAAGTAATCATTTAAAAGGCACTGGGTCAAACGATGCAAGTGTTAGGTACATACGTTGTTCGCAAATGGCTATAATAAATTAATAACAGTCCCCTCTAGGGGTCCCTTAGCAGAGGTACGGGTGCGACGACGCGGTTGTCTCGGACTGCACTGCGACGTGTTAAGTATAAATTATCGTGGGCAGATCTACGAAGGAAGGAGAGCTGCCCTCTCCTGCCTCCCTCCGTATTATAAAAGCAATTAAAAGCTTTCGAATTAGATATAGCACATCGTACATAACAAATATGATAATGCGTTCTGTTTGCCCGAAGGGGCTTAGTTTCGTTTGGTCGAAAGGAAGAGAAGGGGTTAGCGGCGGGTTAAACGGAATCATTAATAACGCGGGCTAAGTAATCTGTCCATGGCTCGGCCACCATGCGTCCGGCTCGTACGCCTCTTCGAGTGGGTCTTCTTACCCCGTGGTTGAGTAAAGCTCCTTCCTTCCTACCTTCTCTCTCTCTCTCTCTCTCTCTCTCTCTCTCTCTCTCTCTTCCATACAGGGTAGCTCCGATAATAATTGCTTCGAGAGTAAAAAGAAAATAGCAGTAGCGGTAGGTGCTGAATTTTCGAAAGGGGAGCCTAAAGTCAGTGTGTAATCGACACGGTTGTGGGTGAAAAAAATATTTTATTTTAACGTATACCACTCTTCTATGCTATTACCTTTGAAAATCTGTATAGTCTGATATCTGGCCCTCGCCTCGACGGACTGACTCTGATATATGGTAACAAGTATTAGGTACGTTATGACGTAGATATAACGACTAGTTATTATTGTTTTACTTTCGCGTTTACCTATATCGCCGGTATTTTTCCAAATCGGGTGTCTAAACGCGTCGATGGTCAGGGATCAGTTGTAATGAAAATTTACATACAATGAGCAGATACCGCGGTGGATATTCGAAATACTCGACTTTCATCCCCGGTAGCATATTGTGCCATGTATATTTTGCTGTAATTCAAACTGCCTGCAGTATCTCGAAATAGCGCGGCCTCGCGTGTAATACGCGTTATCCCATCATCGTTAGACGTAATACATGCAACGGAGCACGGGCAATTAAGATTGATTGGCCATATTTGCAATTCACACGAAACATTGATTTTCCTTATTTTTTAGCTGTACGAGATCAACGATGACCCGAAACGCAAGGAATTCTTGGACGATCTTTTCAGCTACATGCAAAAACGCGGTGAGTTTATGATACAAGTTTGCAATTACGTTAGATAACGATTGGCGTACCCAAGCGCGTCTTCGCGGTCCGTTCGGTTCTGACAGTTGGCATTCCCCGTGCCACCTGAGGATGTGGTCCACAGCGTCCACGTGCACGGGAAACGGCGCGATGCGGGCTACGGAAATGAAACACGTGTCCGTGTCTCTTGGTTCGCTCAAAACAGCTTCCACCTTATCACCAGCTCTTCGCTTCGCTGCTTTTTTTACAGGACGCTATAGGGGTGCGTCGTCAGCTGGTCTGCCGTGTCTATTTTTTGAACGTCGCACTCTACGCCGATCCGCTCGGCAGTGCCGTACCTTTCGGTAACCCTTGGAACTTGATTTAATTCTTGTTGAAAATGTGACAAATTGCCACGACTGTTCTCGTGCAATTTCCAAGGCTACCCTACCATCGCTTGATCGTCGTTGTCACAGCGACTGAAATTACTACGACTTGGAGACAATATGGCCGCGGGGATATACGTCGCGTTTGTTTGCTTTGAATGAATAATTTGAGCCTTGAATGTACGTCAATCGTTGATCACCAGAGCTAATATTTATTCTATTAATTCCTGGCGAGGCGAGCCTCGCGCTGCATGATCGCAAAAGGTTCGACTATAAGCCAGATGATATTATGCAACGTTTGTACTCTCAACGCGCCGGGTGCCAAAGTCGCTCGTCTGATTCAACGGCAAACTCCGTGAGGAACACACCTACGCATTTATCGCAAATATTACCGCGAAACCGGTCATACGGTAAAACTTTTCCTAATCCACACCTCTTGCACGGTACAGAATTCTGCTTGCGATCCGTAACGCTTTCTTCATCTTCGTGCGTGTCGTCGTGTAAAAAATCACGAGTCGGAAGGCAACCGGCGCATTGGATAAGCGGAAGAAAGGAGAGCGGAAGGAAAAAGAGCTCGCCGCATATCCGCGGTGGTACATCATATTGAGCGTACATATGTTTATAGGTAGTTGGGACACGTTCGATGGGGTATTGAATACACGTACCCTGTGAATGGCTAAGAAACAGTCTTAGCAAATGCGTTAGCGACAGACCGGAAACGCGAGGCCTCTAATTATAAACATGGCGGACTCGTCCATCAATCAACCGCTTGGAGATGTGTCAAGCCTCTTCCCTCCCGTCCTTCCTTTCCCCGCCGTCCAACTTCTCTCTGTCTTCTTCACCCTGCCTCCTCTCCCGCCCTCTTGGGCTCCAACTCCGAGTCGGAGATGATGCTATTATTGTCTCTAACCTCCCCGGCAATAATTATAGAGGTTTAGATCAACACGACGCGTGTCTTTCACGGTTCAAGATCATTCTTCTACCGGCTTGACGATAACTAAATATATGGCGCGAGCACACGTACTACGTATACGTGTATAATAAACCGTAGATGCGTTATGCTGGATTATGTACCGGAATTGTTAAAGTTTCTGCGACCGGTTTGAATAAGAGAAAGAAAGTCCATCTCTTACAGCTTCCATTTTCTAATACCTTTTTCATCTGTGGCACGAATTCCCTTTACGTGCCGGACGCTGGCGCATTACTTTTCAATTGAACGCCCGACGTGTACAGGTATGAGAGACATTGTTACACGCCAGGTTGAATCGGGAACGGGGTGCAATCACTTGATACCGGGGATTGAAATCATTGTGCAAAAGCATCTCTCTTCTCCATCCCACGCGAGGAATCGAGCCTGTGTTGGGTCCGAGCGACGATGGGGCCCCCCGTGGGGGTCAGTTATTGTGCCGGCGTCGAGCCCACGCACAATAATTCAACACCACTACGTTACACATAACACCTCAATGCTCGCATGCCGTTGAACCAACGATCGAAGTATACCTACTTGCGGCCTATGCGTCAATGTGTGGATGTCCATCATGCGCGCGTGTATCTATACATTCGTGTAGTGTACGCGAGGGCAGTGGTAGGTATACGGATGTGTGAGTAAACGACCATTCATCACCTACCTCTGCAGCCTATTAGTCCAGACACCACCAATTTGTGTTTGTTATCACCACTCATCCCTTTTCTTCCTCGTTCGTTACCCTTGACTATTTTCACCCTCGGGTATCCCTTTTCATACAATCCGACGTGTTATCCAACGCACTCGCGTTCACTCCTCACGGCCCTCGGTATGGTTTGAATTCTACGAGTATAAGGATCGGGCAGGCCTGACTTTTTTCTTTGTAACATCGTGAAGGGAAACCCCGTTGCTCAATCATCTTTCAATCAATGAAACCGTCCGGTGGAAAAACTAGATGTTGAAATTGTTATTCGCCTGGAGTTTGTTTTTTTCCTCTCTATCTGCAAGGCATAAAAGCACGTTCACCTGTGATTCGCCACATCTGGTGGAGCATTATCGATATTATATTGGGCTAAGAGCGATTTTACAGGGCGAGTTTCATTTCGCTATCCGTTAACGTCTACGGTTCTACATGATCGGATCTTTGAAATGTTTTGACCCTGAGGAAACGATTCGCGGAGTAAGTATATTTGCGGGCAGTTTATTTATTAGGGACAGGCAGATAGTCCTACACCATCTCTTCTGACCAAATGTTATAAATCTCCAGCCATTTAATATGCAAATTTCACCATCTCTCGCAGTACAGTCTCATTGTCTTGCTTCTTTTTCTCCTTCTCTTTTTTCTTATTCTTCTTCTTTTCCCCCCGTTGCCGCTCTGCATCATCTCTTTCCTTTACCCTTTTTTTTTTTATATCTCCTGAGCCGCGAACGAGTTTCAATTGCCAACGCAAATCATACCAGTGGCATCTGTTATACCTTTCCGTTCCTGTTCAACAATTCCAATATGAGTAACCTGTCGCAATTTATTACACTATGTACGAAGAGGCCATGAGACCATGGAACAGCACGAAGAGATGAAAATGGACATGTAACGCCCAGCGATCATCAGCGTACACTGCGTTCTTGCTCTGCTACCCGGTGACGTTAGATCCGAGAGCACAAAATATAACGATCTTCTCTCTTTCCTCGACGATCGTGATACCGCGATTCCTCCGCGAGTAGCGCGCGCGAGCCCGCACGGCGTGTTCCATACGACGGCACACGAGTACTACCTCCTCCCGTACCTACATACACGCCACGGCATCGCGGCAAAGTTGTGAACACGTGTTTTAGCCATGAACGTTTCCTCAACACACATGTGAACAAGAAGTCGGTGCGTGCGCCAAACGTATACAAGTATTGACCTCTCGCTCAGCCGCGTGTTACATGTAGGATCCCACTCGTCGCGCATACGCACGGGTATACGTATAGCCACGGTGAAATGTATTTCTATTTAATGTCCGACGGTATATTCCGCACGGCAGCCTGCATATGTAAGGGGAATTCTCACAACGACACCAGCCGACAGGTACATGCATATGTAGGTTAGGTATAGGCAATATGCCTCCCCGCGCTTTTCCTCGCATCTCTCAAATCCCGTTCCAACCCTACGTGCATCCCGCCTTTGAACGTCGCGCGGCGGGGTATAACTTTTACGCGACCTCGCGCCTAGACGATCGGGAGCTTGCGGTGACTCGTTTTGCAATAAGAAACGTTTCCCAGTCGCTACTGCAACAAAAGGCGTCGCGTGATTTGCTTCGGGCAATAAGCGTTTCATTTTCGTTATTATTCCGTGTTTTGTTCTAAAAGGCACGTACGCTGCCTACTAACTAGCTCCTAGCACGACACCACTTTGCTCATGGATCGTCCGGTCCGAGTTATGCTACGGTCGTACACCTACACACGTAATGCAGGTGCCTCGCACGTCTCGGCGCAGGGTGAATATCTTTAAGAAATCAGGACTTGAACGCTGGATCTCGTAAAAGTAACTCTCGACAGTCATTTCGAGTTTTGACAGGACATCGCGACACGAATGATTGTACATATTACGTATAGATAAACTTGGCTTGGTTATTTATAATACAGAAAAGACATCAAATGCTACACCGTGGCTCAAAATATCCGTCAAATTTTATATTCCGACGGTTTATTTCTCGTCCGTACCCTGAATTGTCGAATCTTACCGAAAACTTGCGCCACCAACTGGCGATCGGTCGTAGTTACGAATTACAGACATTACACACCTATTGTATCTATGGTGAATCGTTTTAACCAACGAATAATGGCGGGTCAATTCCTCTGATACTCAAATCCCATGCAACGCTGTAGATGTAGGTACTGCATGCAAACCAACTTGTCAGCTACTTCGGTTTACGGCAGATTGTCGTCCAGAAATAGTTTCCGGGATCGCTGTGCAGTCGCGTTTGACCTAGCCAAAGTTCATCACCTAATAAGTATTAAAATTATTATATTTTTCTAATACATTTCCCGGAAATGAGAAGTGGGCCAGTTGAAGGGTCTAAAGGGGATTCGGTAAGGGGAGGGGGGTCGCGGCGGCAGCGGCGGCAATGGAGCGACTATAAAGACTCCCGAGTAAATTAAAATCACTTCTGACCTGTAGGGAAACGAGCGTAGGTATACATATGTATATATATATATATATATATATATATATATATATATATATATATATATATATATATATATATATATACAGTATCTACGCCATCGGTACATATGCGAGCGGATGCCCGTCTGCATCTACGTATCCCGTAACGCATCCATTCGCTGCTCTCGCGTGCCAAGATTCTTAATTTAGTGCGATAGCCTTTCATATTCGGGCTCGCCCTCCGAGTCCACGGACTCTCGTCTTGGCAATGGGAGAAAGTGATAGCGATGCTCTCTAAAAAATTTAAGTCGCGTTGAAACAGTAATATTGTAAAATTGAATCGGGATGAAATTACCGGCCGGAACGACTTTGATCCCCCTCCGTGAACAGTGAAAGGGACCGAAAATTTCACTCCGTGCCATCTAACAATGTCATCCAAATTTTACGGAGGCGGATACTGCAACCTAAGGCTGAAACCTTGAACCCGATCCCAATCACAATGATTGATCAACGAGCAACCATGGTGCACCCAATACAGGTATAACACTTACCGCAGCCATCCACAGTCCTCGACGTCTACCATGTCGAAAAAATATTCATTTGTTCGTTTATTCGTTTCTTTGCCAACGTGTTGATTTATCCAAGTTAAGGTTTACTCGACCGAGTGGAATAAAACGTTCGGACAATCTGCCGCGGAAGCAGGGGTTATAAGCCTAGGCCGGGGATTCTGGCCGTTAAATTGCTGCCGGTGTCGTACATACGCCAACTCAGCGAGAATCAAAATAACCTTGGTCAGAACGAGCAGATATTTATTACATTATGAAGTTACGGGGTCGTTCTATATTGGATCAATGTTGTGAAGCATTTGGGAGGTCCTCGTAAATATTCGAATACGTTCATAAAATAAATTCTTCCCGGTTTATTCTCCAGTTTTGGTGTAAGGCTGGATGGTTCGAGGTGTAACTTGGTCGTAGAGTCATTGTGCATGACGAGGCTTTGACCGATCGCTCGTAAACCATTTTCAGAATTTTTCCCGGAATTAGAGAAAGCGAATTTGCTCTCGGGGTTACCTTGAGAACTTAAAAACCGGGGGCCAGACCGGACTCGGGATGGACCCGGCCCACCCGCTGGCTTTAGAGGACCTTAAACCAGGATTATGTCAGGATTACGGAGGTCTCGGAGAAGGCTTCGTCCGACACTATACCTACACACATTCACACATAAACACACAATCATCTAGTATGCATGAAAGACTATAGGTAGGTACCACTTTTAGCGAGCCGCATAAACTTCATCTGGAGACCGTTGCAGGTCTAGGTAGACATAATGCTTCTCGTTATTTTTCTCGCTGTGTAAAACTTGCCAATCTTACAATCCGGGGATGATGGGTTTCGATACAAGAACCGCCAGGTTCGTATCATACGGATGGTCTTCGGTAACTGCGTCCAAATACCGTGGACGTGTCACATACATTTCGTATTGTGACGAGACGGTGTTATCGAAAAATTCCCGAAGACGCCGGACTTTATCGTAGATATCCTAAATATGTATACCGTACTGTATCTAGTCTTGGGAAGAAGATTTGACTGTGAAAATCAGCAAGAAAATGCAAATCAGCAAAAATTGAAGAAAAAAATTTGTGAGGGGTTCGAATGTTGGACGAGGTAAATGGACACCGTCAGGGCTGGATGTACCGTGGACACTGCTGCACTTCGGCTCGTTGCAGCAGATGGTGGCACGTGGGCCGGGATCATTGGCGGGAAGACGCGAAAACCAGTTAGCCGAATGATGCTGCACATTCTGGCTGTCTCCGCGCGAAGGAAGGCGGTATACTTATACCGCTGCCGGTGGTGATCATCAGTTACGCCCGAGTCACGTAATTGTCGAATTCTTGCCAGTTCCCTTCGTGTCTCTCTGCTCTACAGTCGACACGGCTTCTACACGGTGAAAAGCGTGGCAACTGGCAGGTTTACTCCAGGAGCCACTTATCCTTCCGACTCCCTTATTCACGACAAGCCGCGGAGGGTTGGTACGGGTAAACTGTCAAGGAGTAAATTAATTGAGTAAACTTTGTATTGCGCGTGGTAAGTTTGACGGGATCCCCCTCCGGACCTCTTCGGCTCTCGCGCTCTGCACATTATTCTCTATGCTCCTACCGGCATCAGCCTCCATCCCGCCGGTTTCCTCCTCCACGCCTCCCGCTCTCGAGAAACGACGGCATCCCGACTTTGTTGTTCTTACTTTGATCTAACTGTAGGTTACACTTTCGTCTTCTCACGCCTGTCACAACGGTCGCATACCTTTTTTCAGAAAATTTAACACACCTCATTTCTTCCATCCAAATCCCATACGGTTAGTTACATCAAGTCGAGATATTATTTCCAACACACTGTTATTTATCACCCGGTGGACACGTCCTGATACATAGATTTCCTGCTCTTGTATTAGCCATTCTCCACCAGACATCCGAGCGGCCGCCAGTCGAGAACTCACGAGGAAATTCTCACAGGTTACAGATGAATTTTCCACAGGTTCGGTTCACCGTCACGATGCCGAGGATATCTGTGTTCTTAGTATTTATCTAAGCGGAAAATTTGTAGAGAACGGAAATCGTGTCTAGATAAAAATGTTTTGGCCAAAATCGGACGTACATGTCTCGTCTATCGGCATCGTGTTCATTATATAGTGAAATGTACTAAACGGTGAATCAACGAAATGTCAACAATTTTCAAGTGCCGTTGATTCATTAATACGACACTGCGTACAACTTGTTGCGTAACGCAATGGTGTCGCATCGCTGTAAACCAAGTTTCGGAACGTTGGTACCAGCTTGATTTTATTCCGGTGGAGTTACGCTCGAACGTACGAAACACCTTCTGTGCGCTTGCGACAGAAAAGCGATTTGGTAATTAATTATGCTTGTAAACAATATACCGAACCTCATCCCCGACATACCGATACAGGTTCGCGAAGCCCGTGATATGTTAAGTCGCCGGCCGAAGCGTTCTGCCGAATCTCCAGAAAGGTGCCGCCGGCTGTCCAGTTACACCTGACTCACACTCTTTATATACCGTCGTGTTTGCTTTGGTGGTATTTGGCAGTCGACTGAAAGTTGAAAGATTCCATCCAGTCGTGGTCCGCTACCTCGCTAATTCGCGCCACAACTTGCCACAGTTTCACTGCTAAGCCTTATGCCTCCCTACCACCCGCACCACCTTTTTCCCTCCATTATCTCCAACATTTACATTCGCGTTCCGAAGTGGTAAATTACCTCAATCGGAAGAATAGCGAGGAAATAAAGAAGGAGGGAATAACTAAATACCGAAGACCCTGGCAGAACGGTCACATGTGAAAACCAAAAATCTTATCGTAGTACCCTGTAGTGAAGACTTCTCCGGAATTCAAGTGAAAATACTTGACTTATTAAAATTGTAAAATCTTTAGAGGCATATTTGCCGTCTGGTGGTTCATTACAGTTGACCAATCCGTGGAGCTCTGTGCGCCGCGCTGCGCTGTTGTAGAGATTTGGGTCGCAGAGTCGACGCCGTCCAAAAGCCACACCGGAAGTTGTCGATTTCCAAGAATCTCTCTCCTATGCTCCCACAGCCATCGGCGTGGTTTTCTGTTTTGCCCCTGTTTTTCTTTTCTATTTATCATGTATTGATCTTCAAATCTCTTCACTCTTCCCATATCACAGCTTACCGTGAGAAACGGAGTATCAAAGCTTTTTACAATTCATTCAAATCATGATTCAGCCCAAGCTGTGAATTCAATTCAAGAGGGCACGTTACAATTCCGAAAATGAGATATTTTATTTCACCTACAAAAAATTCAAATTGCAAACATACACACATCAACTAGAAACCCTGCGTTGTACATACTAAAGTTTTTCATCGTGATTCACCCTTTTAGAAGCAATGCATGTTTGATTCGCTATGTTTTACTGCAGATGATTGGTTTCAAGAATAATCGTCCGCAATGCGCAGAGGCTTCCGGTGTGTTCAGCGTGCACCTACTGGTTACAAGTCCAGCCAGGCGAAAATACCACCACCACCAATATCATGTGGCGCAACCCCCAAGCCCTAGATCCTTGCCGCAGGTACTCGTTAATTTTGAATCAAATAATTGTATCTCGTTTATCCGTAGGCTGACCCATCTGTTCCCGGTACACCCAGATCTATCTAGGATCGTATATGTTGAGCGTGGGTGTGCTCCGTGATCCAGCCGAGTTATAATCTCGGAAAACAAAACGTTCCAATATGGATGAGCCCGCGGCACCCTCTCCGGAGTGGCTGCGGTGGTAGCACCAGTTGAACGGGGTTTCGTTCCCGCAACTTAGCCCCAAGTGTGACTCCGGTCTTCGGGGACATACGTGCGGGGTGAAATAGACAAAACACGATCACATCCATAATCTTCACCAGGGCGTGGCTCCTGCTGAATAATTTCAAGCTAGGCTTGAAATCCGTCGACATGGGTGGTCGGCTGGGTCGAGGAGACGAGACGCCGTCGCGTACGAATAACGACGAGACGCTCTTAACCTTTAACTGGCACCGTGGAACACAACGGCGGATCTTACGCGAGTTATAGAGACGGTGATAAAGTTTGGAAATAATATCACGCGAGCGATAAACCGGCGTAATGCTCTTGCGGCTTTGATAGATTTTACGAGGGTGTTTGATTCGCTCGAGCACTATCCCGCCATGGCTCTCCTGCACCCTTCGGGTTGTTCAACGTTTCTTTCTCTCATTCCTCCCCCTCTCCGCGTAATTCTCTATACCCGCGTCCCGATTTCGGATGACGCGGGTCTGTTGCGGCCCACGACGAATCCTACAGACTGTCGACAGTGTGGCGATGCTTTGATGTGACGTCGAATGGCCTTTTGATTGCCACGCGCTCCGTTGCCGTCAAGGCGTGCGTATCAGCTACATCCCACGGTTTAAGGTGAATCCTCCGGACCTCCGAGAAGAGTCACTCGGTACTCTCGCCCGGACCTGCACGCTCTCTTCCTGCGCGTCAGTGTGCCTGTGTAACACGCCTCGCGACACGTGTCTTCGCGCGGATAAAAACTCTCGAGCAGCATCCCGTTGACGTCGACCACGCGACAAAGAGAAACCGATTCTCGCGCGACTCGCGACACTTGCTGCCAAACATCCACTGTCAACGATTATCAAACAAGTATCTGACAATCTTGCAAACCTAGTAAGTTCATGGACTTCCGTTCTGATCTGATTTTGTCCCTCGGCTATTCACGTATCTCGTTTGCCAACTATACGCTTCACGCGCGACGACTTTGCCAGGGTGCTTGATAGCCCAAAGTTTTCTTTGTCGCTTATTCTTTGTCCGTCGTCTTCGTGAGATCGATAATATCGTATTGCAGATGCACGCTGGGCCGCGGAGGTGGCGGAAAGCTCATCGCCAGGAGTGTCGCTGAAAGTGAGTGTAACTCGGTCGACGGATCGTAAATCTCAGCAATAATTCCACGAAATCCTAACAAGATTATAAACCCGCGGATTGTAGCGCCGCGCCCGGCATCCTCCTCTTCGTCCCTCCCGTTGCCGCCTCTCTTCAGCCGAGGTTTTGCATTCCTCTCTCTCTTTCTACGCCATCTCTCCGCCGTTTCTCTCTTCTATCGTTACCTTTTCTCGCGCCCGAAGGAGATCTATTTATAATACGTTTGCGTCTTTGTGGGCCAGCCGGTAAGGTAGTAAACGTCACGTGTATTTCATACGAAACTTCAACTCAACTCCACCTACCTCTCTTGACCTTCTCTCTCTCTCTCTTACCCCCTCTCTGTATAAGTCTATGTTTACCAGCTCATTTCTTTCCTTCAAACGCCCGAGTGCACCCCTCCCGTATCGAGGGCACCCAGCTTCTGTGTTTCCCGCTCTGCGCGAACTCCCATTCCATCGTTTTACACCTTGTTTGCTCGACGTCGACCAGTCTAATTTTCTCGCGGAGTGAATGCGACCCGCATTGACCGGTATATTACCAAAATCACCTATGCGGCACGCGATTCACATAGCGTATGAAACTACCGTCTAGTCTAACAAGTAGTCACGGTCCTACGCTGTTGATCGTTCTGCTAACGCCGAAAGCTCCTTCGACCCGGAGGCCCAGATCCCTCGTGTGTGTAGTGCTGTTATTACGGTATATACCGCTTTGGCGCATCGCTAGCTTGGTGGCACTATCCGTTACTTTGAATTTCGGTAACATGGAAAAAAGGTAGGGGTAATGAATGAAGAAAAAAAAAAAAAAAATTAATCGAAAAAGGAGAAGGGCCGAGGAAAGAAATAAAATGGAAATGCGGAATGGTGTGGCGAATGCGGGAATATTGCGGAGAGTTCGATATGCAGGAAAGGTCCATCCTTTTCGGACTCTTGGCGAGAGTTATTAAAGTATTAAAGTAGCAAAGTATACGGATTATTAGGATCGTTAGGATCTCTGAGGTTTATCGAGCAGATTCACCGGTCGTCACGCGAGATTCTGGGAAAAGTTGTTTCGTTCTCTGACGGTGTGTTGAGGCTGGAGCTAGTTGCCGGAGGATCGAGGGGGGCGGCCCTTGGCGTTCGACTTTGCACACAGCGGATGCCCCGCACGCTGCGCAACGCTCGCACACAACGCATAATACACACCACACACGACGACGAGGCACAGCACACGTACGCAGCGACCCAAACTCGCAAATCCGTGTTCCGATATGCGAGTGTGTCTCGGTAATAAAGGCTTCCAGCATAACCGACGATTATTAGATTGGACACTCCTCTCCGAGTCGCCCATCACAATAACCCATAAAATGCAACATTTTGTTTCGTATACCAATTACCCTCCCACCGCCTGCGAGGAGAGACGGTGCAAAGGGACCAAGAGAAAAAACGAGAACAGTACGTCCCAAAAGATTCAAAAAAGAGTAATGGAGAAAAATAAGAAATAAAGGGGGGAAAAAACCGTGCGAAATAAATAGCGTAAGAAATCGCACGACGTTACGAGCAAGCTTTCGGCCTTCGTCTCAACCCTCTCTCTCCGCACCTTTTCCTCCAGCGCGATTGTTCCGCCAGAAAGGAACACGTCGGGCGACTTGTACGAGACTTGCGAAACAAAAAACACAAGAAAAAATGGAGTCCAAAGATTCGACACTCCCGATGAACCTCCGAATCGTCCGGTTACAAAAGAATCTTGACTATTTCAGTCGAGCCAGCTAAAAAATATTCGAGCGCAGGGGTGCAATGATGCAGAGGAACAAATGCCGTTTCAACGCTGGCGCGTCATTGGACCTGCATGGATATTGGTCATAAGAAACATCATCCGCGTTTATAGGTCTGTTGACTTCAATTACTGGCATCGTAATTCTTGACATGAGAGTTATTACAAAACAATATCGATGAAGCAGGGATGTCTCGTTTTCCGCAGTATTCCTTGAAATAAACGAAAGCACGTTATCCTATCCCCGATGTGTATATTGCCAACGAAAAATAGTGTCTCGAAAGAAGTTTAATCGTCGACAGACGGTAAAATACGATTGAGTGGTTCATCCCCTGCAGTACCCAGCGTCACTGGGCACTTGCCGAAAGAGACCCACGCAGGCTGCAACGGTGCAGGTACGATCCGGTACAACGTTTGCCAGAGGAGCGAACCGCGTTAAGGTATGGAGCACACGCTGCGGTGCATTACTCTATGAGCAAAGGACATACTTTGGCGAGTTCGAAGATGCATGCAATGGCCACCGTTGGCTGGTACGGCGGCCATTATAAAAATAACTGCTGATTGGACGCCCTACCAAGAAAAGTCGTAATCGCATCCTGAAATATTCTCCCTCACTCTCTCTCTCTCTCTCTCTCTCTCTCTCTCTCTCTCTCTCTCTCTCTCTCTCGCTCTCTCTCTCTCTCGCCATCTCCTCTCCTCTTCACTCCTCTACTTTTCTTCTCCGTTTCTCCCCATCCCATCTCGCCCCACCAACGCCACCATTTGCACTCGCCGCAGCAAACAATGAGCTCGCGTTGTACAGCACCCGCCGATAAACGTTGCGTCGCGGTGTACATACACGGTAGGTAGGTATGTACGTATGCACTTGGTCACACAGTCAGATGTAATATACCTATATTCATTTGGTACCCGTACCTCCACGTCTACATAATAATATTATTATACCCACGTACACAGGCATACCGCGGGCAATCTCCGAACGTTGTATTTCGTTTCATTCGTCATTTTTGCAAGCAAGCAAATTGATAGTTCGTAAAACTTTTGTCCTCGGGATTAGCCCCTCCTTCGCCATTCCCGAGACTTCTCTCTTCATATTATATACATTATTCGTACGGATCGGGTACGTGCCTTGCGAGTGCCGCTGTATCGACAGTTAATTTGAATAGGTATAATGCCAAGTATAATATTAACGTTGCGACCAATTGAAAATTATCTCCGCGACATTATTGTCCCCCTTCTCCTCCTCCAGAATTATATTCATCAATGTACATCGTTATGATGTACACGCTTAGACCCGCCCGTAGGTACCTGTAGAGTATATTAGGTATGCATGTAGATAAGAACCTGGGCGAGCTACGAGAACGCCATGTTGCGACTGGATATGCACGTAGGTGCGCTGTGTAACCTGCATGCGATTGCCGCGGATGTTATAGGCGAGTCCTCTTCGAGTTTGTGACTTGACCTATCGGCGAGCGTACGGTTTAGCAGGGTATACCCGTGCGGTATGCGTAGGTACTCGGCGTTTACTACACATGCGTGTGTTATTACACGGCAGGTATAACGTATCGGCCTGCGTACCCCTATGTACATTGGGCCCGTGCGACAAGTAAGTATGTATATATGAATTATCCACGTACGGACGCGTCGAACGAACGCATTGCAGCTGCGGCGAACGACTCGAGCTGCACGCAGGAGCGGGACGATCCGTAGCTCCCCGTATTATAGCCGGTGTATAGACGAGCCCGCTTCGAATGGCCCTCAACCTCGCGAGGCGCGTATATCAATAATAATTGCAGGGCCAATAATCTAGACCCTGCGGATGGGGTTTTCCGTCTCGATAGCCCCAAATTGCCGGTTCCCCTACCACGGCTCCTCTGCACTTGCAAGATGGCGACCGGCGTCCTTCGTCCATGCGCTCTCTCAATGGCGGTCCGCCGCGGAGCCGCGCGCCTCCGCGATCTCCGCTCTCTCTATACCACTTACCGACGGACCTTATCACCAAGCCCTACGCGCGACACGCCGCGCGGCGCGAACCTATAAACTCCATCGATTCCCCCAAACCCGGCGGAGCTCATGATCCTATTTTCCTTAGGGTCTTGGCGTACGCTGTCGTCGTCGCGTACTATAACGGCGCACGGAACTCTGTTTCGAGTAGCTCGCTGCGGCTCCCGTATAACTTGGTGCATACGAAATATCCTACAAGAGCGGACGTTTTTCTCCCTGTTTCAGGAACACCGATCAATCGGTTACCCATCATGGCCAAGTCCGTTCTCGATCTCTACGAATTGTACAACCTGGTTATAGCCAGGGGTGGCCTGGTCGACGTTATCAATAAAAAATTATGGCAGGAAATCATCAAAGGACTTCATCTTCCGTCCAGCATCACGTCGGCAGCCTTCACCTTGCGCACACAGTAAGTACCACTCCACTACCTCGCTCATGCACGACAAGTTTATACTCATGTTCGCGGCAGGCAATATGTGCACGTGTAATACTCGACACGCGTATAACTATACATCCGGGACTCGAACGCGGATAATTTGATATGCGTACGGTGTATTATACGCATTGTATATCGAGACGTGAAATTTATATCGGCCCGCGGAATAGAGATATCGCAGCATATTATATACATATGGACAAATATATGTATACGCGTGGCAGGGAGCAGGGACGTTCATCGTGCGGGGATTGTTTGTATTTAAAACTAGCTGTCGTTGTCGATCGGAGAACGATACCGCAGAGACGATGCAGGGATGTACGCGGAGGATGGGTGTATAAGCGTTTAAAAAAAGAAAGAAGAGGGGGAGGAGGATAGAAGAAGCGCGTCCTCGAGCATTGTGTTATGAGCCGAGACTCGAACCTTTGAAACTTCAAAGCGCGGCGAATTTATATTTTTTGGCCAGCCGATGTTTGGATAGTGTTATCATCATTACCGCAGGTTTCGTGGCGGTATTTGTGTTTTTAAGATGGCGGCTTGTATCATCCGCCTTATAGGCCTCCGGAAACAAAAATATACGCGGCGGTCCCACACAAAAGCATTGGGAGCACATAATATTAATGTTGGCCCTTCTGGCAACACTCAAAAACCATCTTGTTTAATCTATACAACGTCTTCGCCTCTGTTCACCACCGGCTCCTCGCAACTACGACCGAACGCACTTTCCTGCCCCGAGGGGTCACGTCGATTGACCGCATCAACTTGTCCCGTACCTACCCACAGCTCCTTCGTTAATTCGTTCGCAGCGTCGATTATATAATACATAGTATGTATAGTATATCTACCTGCATGCATACAGAATATACGCTTTAGGATCGACGCGCGCGTGTGTATATATGTTTACGAATATACGTACGGTGTCAAGTGCAGTGGATATTCGTTGATCACTTCGAACATTATACCCATAAACTGGCGCACGGGACATCAAGTAAGTCGTTTGAAGTGCAGTTATCGAAATCGCGGCACGCGACTACAACAATTTCCGTTCGTTATGTACCATGGTTCTTTTTCGTTTTACCCTCCTATCCATCCCCCTGTCCTCGCATCCTCCGTCTTTCTTTTCTCCTCCTTCCCCCACACTTCCCCTCCTCTACTAGCTCCGCGACATCATCTGCGTCCGAGCTCACAGGAATACCTACTTTCACGTTTTGACAATGGTAAATTTAGCAAGAGTATCGTTCGCCGACCCGGCATCGCATTCAGGTTACCAAATCTGACAGGCTACGGACGTTAATATAATGATTAACGATCATCCGATGAGACAGTCGATTTAATTTAACAGTCGACGCGCAGACAGACGAGACTTTGACAGTTTCTGGCCTGGAATGTGGCTATATTTCTTGCCGTCTTTACACGGTCAACGCGGACCGTTGCCGAGGTTAATATGCGCGCGTACGCAAATCGGTCATCTAAACTCATTCTAGTACAATTGCTGCGGTCGAGATGAATTTCAAAGGCTGCAAAGGGCTCGGGTCCCGTTCGTTTTCTCTTTCTTTCGCTATTTCGAGCCTCCTGCATATCCCCTACGTGTTACCATACCGCATCTACGCACCGCATACGCCGAAAATGACGTCGCGGGCGATTGCGCCGAAGAAAGAATAAGAAGTTCGTTCCAACAAGGTAGACGAGTCTGAAACGGCCTTACCTACGTGCTCGTATCGGTGCAAAAATGTTCGGTTAGAAAATGAGGGACTGCCCACTGAGATTTCTCGTCTCTTCTCGCCGTCGCTCGCCGTTTCTGCAATGTCCAGCGAGAGATTTCCCGGTGCACAGTGACTCGGTAGAAAATGTCTTTTTAACGAAAAGGTGGCGTGCTTTATACGCCCAGCGGTGTAGACTTTGGCCGATGTTTACCCAGAGGTATTGCGGATACGACACGGCGAGCAGTCCGCGGCATATCGGCACAAGCGGAGCAGCTAGCTGTATGCGCGGACGAAAGAGCCAGCGTGAATTTGATTATCGCCCGGAAAGAGAGATTTATGTCTTTTCGACGCACACAAACGCGCGGCTGCACTCCGCGAACCGACGAGTCAACGGATACGCTCGCGCTCGCTCGCGCGCCGTCAGTCTGCCAGACAATCGTAAAAACGAAACGATGCTTCGCGAATTACAGGCCACGTTTATGTTGCGACTGCATAGGCACGCAGCACTTCGGGCACGACGATCGATCGACCGACCGTACCTGGATGAAATAAATAAGAAACAGCGTTATATACATATATATACACCTATATGTAACATACCTTTTACACGTCTATCAGCTATATGTTTAATAGCGTGTGTGTGTATATATTTGTTTTTTTGTCGTGGATGTGTAGCGTCGAAGGCGTCTCACATACCACCGTCAGGTATACATGGATAGATATTTGTCGGAGGTGGATAATTATTTCAATCAATTTTCGACGGTAAGTTGCGTAAGTACGGCACACGCTGAACGGCCCTGCATAATGCATCGTCATTCGAGCTACAGCAAATCCTCTACCGGTTTGTATAAAATTTGATTACACCTTTAAGAAGCATATTTTTGAAATTCGTTTGTTAAGCAGGAGAGATCGGAGGAAAATTTAGCAGGTCCGAAATTCGTGTGAAAAGTAAAATTTTTTCCTCGATTTAGCACAAGTGAACAGGAAAATATCATTTTACGCTCTTTCCTCAAGTGTCCCACTTCACCCCGGTCTTCACTACTTGCACCTTCGAGCGCAACAATCATTAATGAAGATAAAGTTGAATGAATAATTCCTGCCGGTAGGTACCCCTGCTTCTCCCCTGCACGAAATGTTTTTCCGAAATGTGAAATAGGTATATTCGATGCTTGCGAGTGAACGGGAATAGAAAAATTTCATTTGGATAATCAAAAAGACATGTTCTTTTTCTGAATGCTTCACTTTGCCCCGATCTCCCTTACGCATACGCTTGGAATCGCAGTTTGATCGGAGCTGAGTTTTCGAAAAGCTGAATTTCCGTACAGTTCCGAAACAGCAGATTTCGGATTGCAGCTTGCGATGCCCAACGACACGCGGTTCTTGTTCTCTGATTTCGTACCGCGCTTTCACGCAAGCTCGTTAAAGTGAATTCGAAACGTCCGGCTTCCCGGCGTAGAAGCCCTTTCCTTCAATTTAAGGTCCAGCGGAACGAGGCGCGCGTCGAAAAATTTCCGCGGAAAATGATTCCTCTGTCGCGTCGGCGCGTAAATCACCCGTTGTCCAGTACCTGCGTGTATCGTGTATTAAACACCTTTTGCAAGAAGTGCCTAACGCCGAGTAGGTTTCTCCTCGCGTCGGGCGCAATTAAACACGAATCAAGCCTAACGACAAGTCGGCCGACGTTTCAGGTACATGAAGTATCTCTACCCGTACGAGTGCGAAAAGAGGCGGCTGTCAACCCCAACTGAGCTCCAGGCGGCGATCGACGGTAACCGGAGAGAAGGCCGAAGGAGCAGCTACGGGGCGTACGCGGGTGCCGGCGGACCCGGGGAATCGATGGTGCGGGCGAGTACGCATACCCCTAGCTCGTTGTCCCTGCACGCCCAAATGTCACCATTGTCCCTGGTTACGGCCGTGGCGGCCGGTGGTCAGCACCACGTGCCCCAGTCTCTGGTGAACGGAACTGGCGCCCACGCGACGATGACCCATCATCCCCATCATCCGCAACATCCGCAAGGGCCGCTTGGTCAGCCCCTCAACGCCGGTAAGTGGATTTTGCAAAGTGAGTACGCTGTTCTAAATTTCTTTTGTAAATTTACTAAAAATGTATGGGAAGCATTATTCGCGTTCGGTATTGGGAATTTACTGTGCATGTGATAAGCGATTTTACTATTAGTAATTGGGTGGTTAGTAATTAGTAGGAGTATTTGGTAAAATTGCTAAACATCAGTGCGACAAATATCGCAAACTTGGATATCGTTACGCGATTTATCGATAAGCTGCAAATTCGATACAGGAATTTTGAATTACACTTTGTTAAATTTACTATACGAGTTTAATAACTCTATGGTAACTGCGTACTAAAACTGTGAAGTAAAGAGATCCATAAAAAAAAAAAAACACGATTTGATAATTGATATCATTGACTTTTTGTGAGCACAGACATCATTTTAATAACTTATCGGCAACTCTACTCGATGAAAACGCATTTCGTATCGATTAGAAGGCATCGCAGCATTATTTTTTCTTGCCCGGGTTCGAACCTTGTTCGCTTGCAATGTTCGGATTAGTATGATCATACGCCCTTGCCTATAACTACGCCGAAATACCGTACGGAAAATCATGACTTCGTTTCATTCGCAATACAATGGACCGGTCGTGACACGGACGTGACAAATAATTCGGTCAATGACAGCTTGTGAATAAGATATCTTAAAAATTTCTACTCGCAATACAATTTCGAATGAATTGACGAGCACAGCTACTACCTACTAGCCAAATTCACTTAATTTTCAGAACGTGACAGTAAATTAACGGTGTAATTGTAACAAGTTTAAAATCTGATTACTAATTCCAAGATTTACATGGTAATTTTTTACGCGTTGCTCGAATCTGATACCGTGTCAGGGATTTCGTATGAAATTTATACTTGCGCAAGTTGAGTAGATACAGAAGAAAATTCCGTAATTCCCAAAGATTGTTGGGAAACTCTTCAAATACAGTACGTTGGAACATTTCAGAATTCGGTTTCAGGAAATTCGACATCAGACTACGGCGGAATTTAAAGTCCACACGAGTGACTTTTGAATCTATAGTTATGGGGCATTCGACAATGTAGAGTAAAATTAATGGAGATGTACATTGTTTCCTTTTGCCACAATATATTTTCAATTTTAACAGACTCTTATCGAATTTCTTATCGTAAATTCCAAATGCCGCACAGTAAAAGTGTAGTAAACTTAAAAATATAAAAAATTTACCACAACAATGTGATAAATTCAATATTCGCTTTTGCATATTTCTAAGCAAGAAGCAGCAAAGTTAAGAAAATTTATTGCAAATTAAATGAGAATGCCGAGTTGCTCGCTTTCAAGCAACAAATTTTTACTTTTTGCCAGACGTTTGTATACCGGATGTGTGGCAAACTTGCGAATATTCTTAACAGTGTACCCGATCAATGTCTACGGCGGGTAAGAAGACCGACGTAGGTATATTAGGTAATACGGCGCGTACTCGTGCGGTGGTTGGTTCTGAAACAGAATCAGTTCCCGGGGTGCTGATTCGGATTTTCATTGCGGTACGGACCGGTATACGTATCACAGAGCCTCTACACGCTGCGCGGATGCCGCGATGGTTCGAAGCGGTGTACAATACCGATCCAACTTGGTTACCGTAAGACGGTACGCGTAGAAACACCAATTCCGCTGCAGGATGAATCCGCGGTGTCGGACCTGTAGGTTGCGATTGAGTTGAATTGAATTGAATTGAATTGAATTGAATTGAATTGAATTGAATGGAATTACCGAACGGCTGGGGCTACACCCGTTTGGGGATGGATGTCGCGTCAGGTAGGTTGAGGGGCGGACGAGGGGGCGCGGAACGACCCCGGTGAACCGCGAGTGAACAGGGTGATTCGGAGTTTGGTAGCCGGGGCCAGCTGGAATGCTCGTTAGCGGGAGTCATCCATTAGCGCCTGTCTCCCGGGGGATCTTACAATCAATTACGCCTCCTCCGCTCGCATCATCATCATCTCCGGGGAGGCCCGAACCTCGCAGCCTTAACTACCGATTTAAAATAAACCCCGCTTTCGTGGAGTCTGAGATATTATTATAATACGGATTGTGTTCTAAAACTAGGTCCTCGCCCGTCACCAGCCCGTTAGTCATTTGTTTGCGCGACTGCTTTGATGCTCCTACACGGCGAGTCCGCGTCCTATTATAATATATAAAATCGGTGTACCTACCTATCATGCGACGTAGTAATTAATACCTGGATGATGTCGTTTTAATTAGTACTAGCCGCGATTGATCACCCCGTCAGCTACGTAACCGTTATCCAGCCGCCTCGTGGGTGTATCCGTTTAGCATCACCTCGTGCCCTCGGACTGAACACCTCCGTAATTCACGAGCACCCGTGCAACTCCTATACGGGTCTCTCATGCCCGAAACCCCGTGTCTGTCCGACTGTTTCCACATACCGATGTCGGGTACTCACAGCGCAATATCGCGTATGCAGGCTACCTACTCGCAGCTTACGCGTAGTGACGCACGGTGCCCTGTAAGCATAGTGAATGGGACAGACGGAAAGGATTCATCTCCCTCGCGGTACCGTACACCTATACACCGAACTATTTCGTGAAAGATTTCCGTGCATTTCCTTCCCGTGCACCCCGCTCATTTGTCGTTGACGGGCCGAGCCCGGGGCAACCAGTCAAATAAACAATTTCCCATCCACCCAAGTTCGAGGCACTCTCTATACGCGTCGGGATAGAGCGAGAAAAATGGAGCGGTGCCAATCAACGGAACGATGTTAATTTAGTATCGAACGGTATGTACATACCTACGGCACAAAAGCCTTCTTCACGCTCGCCGGGAAGGACCGTCGCCGCGTCGGCAAGCTGTGAGAGTACGGAAAAACAGGAGACGGGCAAACTGCCGCTTGATTATACCGTATAAGCGAATGATTCAGGACGCTCGCAGACCTTGCCGCAATATAGCTAACGATGAGCGCTCAAAAGTGACGGCTCGATCTAATGAAAGTCATTTTCAACTTTTAGTTATTTGCACGGGTAGGTGGCGAGCAATTATGTACCATCCACCATGAGATGAAGAAGTTCCAGAGATAAAAGCTGGAATACGTACGGCTTCCCAATGTATGAAACCTGCCTGGTCCGATGGTTTTTCGTAATCTCACCCATTATACCGTTTTAGTCCGATAGTATACATATATGTCCATAGTCATAGCCGTCCAGGCTCCGGTGCTTCCGTTCAACCGAAACAGAAAAACAACGAGCTTTCTTGATTAGTAAGAATGTCGCTACAGCACACACCGAGGAGAGAGAAAATAATTTCCGAAGCTCAAATGAATTTTGTTTCCTATTTGTTTGCGACGTTTTAATTTTTTTTTAAACACTTGTAATAATCATTTCGCGATGCCCGCGGTAGGGGTTATAGAGGGATGCGTACTGAAGATTCGTATCAAATTTGAAGTCAATCGGGTCGATAGAACTCGAGATTTTGCATCAGCCAGGTTGAAAAATGTAGTTTTGTGATAAACGCATTTGAAGTTTAATGCTTCGACCTCGGTTTTTAGGCTTACTTCTGTATCAGCTGAAATGTGAATTTTTCTTTTCGTTGATCGGCGATTCCCGGGCATATCGGAAGCCTTTTCCCGCATTAGCAGAATCCTTGAAGAACCATTTTTCTAGCTTTAAACCCGATAAATCTATTGCGGCGGACACCGAACGGTCGTACATCGTTTCGCTCAAGTGCTCGTAACTTTTTTAATTTTTGGAAATTTTGCGTCGGGTTCGAGCCAAAATATTCGTAAAAGGTGTAGCTATAATAATAGGCGGTAGAAAAATGAGTCGATTTCTCCGAGTTTCCATACCAGAATACACTCTTAACCTACGCGATTCGTTTACGTTTTCGATCAGAGTTCGTACGCACAGGGAAAACCTGGAAAAGCGGCAAAATTCAGGGAATTTCGTAAATAAGACTGGAATTTTGAATCTGTCGAAGAGATAAACTTGTTCTTATACAAAGTACCATCGATCTTGAAGAAAAAAATGATAGCACTCGAAAATTTTGTCTCGTTGTGCCACTTCGTGCATTCTGTAACGTATATTACTTAACATCGAACCCAAATTTTAATATGATGAGTAGGAATTCTCGACCTCGTATATAATCTGTTATTGAATCTTGGTGATCGGTCTATTATGTAAACGTATTTTTAGTTAACGTTTCGGCCCGGATATGGGCCCTCCTCAGAACGATTTATTTATTTAACTGTCAAGAACAACAAACATTTTTTTTTTACAATAGAAGTACAATCAGGCATTAAATGTTACAGATGTAATACTCTTAGGGTTATTATAAATTATTGGTAAGTGAGTACAAGTTGTTGTTCTTGACAGTTAAATAAATAAATCGTTCTGAGGAGGGCCCATATCCGGGCCGAAACGTTAACTAAAAATACGTTTACATAATTGACCGATCACCAAGATTCAATAACAGTTAACATCGAACCCCCTTGAGTTTTTTTCTTACGGAAAATCTCAGGTTATTTTTTGTAAATTGATAGTCAGACAGTAAGACAGTTACTAGGTAATATTAATTAAAGGTATTGGTATTAGTGTGTAAATAAAATTGTCGTTAATCAGCGTCATGTTTCTTGAAAGATTATTGGAAAAATCCTATTTTCAGGCTGGAATACAGGTAGCTGTAAAAGTCGGGGAATGTCAGATTTCAAAAAGCGTACAAACTCGCTGCCCGTTCTTGTAATAATGTGGGTAAAGAACGACACCTTGCGCCAAACGCAAACGCCGGGTGAAAGTTTTGTTTCCGGTTCCAGGACCAATGCCGGGAACGTCGGATTTCGAGGCTCGCATGGTCGAGTACGTAAAACTCTTGCAGAAGGAGCTGCACAACCCCGGTACCGGAACACCACCTCCGATGATTCACAGACAAGGAAGCGCCTCGCCACCCCCATCCCCGTCGACCCGTGAGGCTGCTCTGAACGCCCTGGAGTTGTCTCGAATGACCTTGTGGAACATTTACAACAACAACTCCCTATATCCGGGGGTTAGTCACCAGCAGTCTCACTCGCCGCCAGCTAGACATTCCCCTGTCCCGCCAGCCGCCAGTCCCGAACCGCAGAGGGAAGCTCTTGACCTGGGCCTGAGGTAAGCCTGAAATTGACGCCGCAGCCTCGTACCGTCAAAGACTAGCGACTGTACGGGAGAAAGATCGATTTTATAAGAGGCGGCAACCACCTCGAGACATCGCATAATGTATTATATCGATCTATTATATGTTAGATGCCCTATACCTATGCGCAGGTATTCTGTACAATGTCCCGCTATTTCCAACAAATTACATCTTGTTATTTTCGCACATTGTCGCAGATCCTCGCCGATATCTTCACCCGCGGTAAGAAGCAGTCCTCCGGAATCCAGTGGCACGCCGGTACCGGCGAAAAGAGACCACGACGTCGAAGGGATGCTGTTAGGGGCACCGCCGGCCAAGCGATTAATGACCGAAGAAGATGCCTGTGCTTCCGACAAGGCGGTCTCCACGGGACTCGTAGGGGCACATATTAAAATTGACAATAGAGGAGGTACGGGCCGATCGAGGCAGCGGCTTCGCCCTTTTTATTTCCCATTTTACTAATCTTCTAATCGCATTTAATCAGCAGACGGACGCAGCGGTGAAAATTCGTTGGTGGTCAGCATGGAGTTGAACGGGGTAATGTATCAGGGTGTTCTTTTCGCCCAAACCGACAACACGACGCCCGGAGCTACCGCAGCAAACAAGACTAAAGACACGAAACTTACGACATTTTAAACTACGTAATTTCGTTAAGTAACGGCTTACAATTGGACTTATATCTATCGTCTATGCATGCGAACGTGCCCCACGGTCGTAAATAAATCTCGCATGTGAGGTGTGGATGTGTGCACATTACGGAAAGTGTTGCGGACACGATTGTGAGATTTTAATCTACATCTCGATATAATTAAAATTCTGAGGGATCCGCTGTAAGTGCTTGGCCAGATAGAATTAAGCGGCTTTGTTTTTTCTTCTCATTCCTATTAGCACGAGTGTACCGTGGATCGCCTATTTGTTGTAATGTGAGATTTATATATGATGATTTCGGGCTTCGTTCCACCACAGGTGCGTGTAATAAAACTCTATTTTGGATCAGACGCGTCGTGTTTAGCTGTTGCATGGCGTGCATCATCTCTGTGCGTGTGTGTGTGTGTGTGTGTGTGTGTGCGCGCGTGTGTGTTTGTGTGAGCGCGCGTGTGTGTGTGCGTGCAATGACATTATTCTTTATCGCGAATGAATCGAGTACTAGATATATCTTGCTGGATCGCGTACATTTGGCGGCAGGTGGAGCATGAGATGTTATTTTCAGAAAAGAAAAGGACAAACGTAACGCAGATTTTCGTAGTTTAGAGTTTACCAAGTAGCTTTCAGAGTCATAAAGACTACAGGAATGTCTGCATCGTGGACTGACCGCAATGCGGACGTTTGTGTAAATGCCACCGCATACGTATCCACTAGACTGGTGTCAAAGGTGTCAAAGGTGTCAAAATCAAAAATTCATGACGGAGCCTGTTTAATTGGTACCAAATGGTGAAAAAAAAATTCCCTCATTTTTTCAGATTTTCATTACATCCCCCTAGTCTCCCTGTTTAAGCGGAAAGTTTCGAATTATCAAAAACTATGCTCATCCGCTAGATTTTGTACTGAATTTTACTTCAAAGTTGTTCGTAGGCAAGAAAAACCGTAATCTCGAATATTCAATGAGATTTACCTTGTTTTCGGTGAAAAAAAATATCGTTTTGTCAATCAGATATAATCTGAAGAAAAGAAAAATTAAAACGAAACACTAGCGTTCATTTAGTCAGCACTATAACGGAATAACCCACCTGGCAACACAATGTAATATCACAGTCGATGGCATGCAAGTATTCAGGTGATTTTTTTACTGAATCCGATCACTTGTCATCGTCAAAAAAAAAAAAAAAAAAATATAACGTATTAACGTAGGAAACGCTGCTCATGGCATGCCCCATTTGTGATTTTTTTAGTTTTCACTGAAAAGAAGATGAATCTCATAGAATATTCCAGAATATGAAGTTTCCTTTACCTACGAACAAACCTTGAAATAAAATTCTGTACGAAATATAGCGAATGAGCATATTTTCGAATAATTTGAAATTACGCCCCTTCATGAATTTCTTTTTCGACCCCACATGTACAAGGACCACCACCCGCGCCATATGCACGTATCGCACATAGGAAAAGTCCAGACAAAAATTCAATTTTACGAACGCGCATACGCTGTATTCGAAGGAATACGGTAAATAAGAAACGGCAAGTATTGGGCAACGATTTTGGCCCAGCTTGGATCTACAAATTATAGGTGTGCCAGTTTTATTTTTAAGTATTTGCGAATAAACAGCGATGGCACGATTGCAGAATGAATGGTATTATACGTAACGGTTAGGATCTTCTTTTTAAGCTTCGATATACTATATTAGGCTTGGTAAATATACATGCATACAGTATAACATACACCTATATTATATGCATTGTATGGTAACAAAAATATGTATATATATACCTATATACGTGCATCAATATATAATTTTTTTTTTTAACCACTGCGGATCGCTGAACCAAAATCTCTAACTTATTTATTGTCTTGAATTCTTTTTCTTTTGAATAGCATGCACTCGATAAAAATCATTTTTACCGCATCGCAGCTTCTCAGTCATCCGAAAATTAAAATATAGGTTGTATACACATACATTTGTATGCATATCTCTCTCTCTCTCTCTCTCTCTCTCTCTCTCTCTCTCTCTCTCTCTCTCTCTCTCTCTCTCTCTCTCTCTTTTAAATAACGTATTGTGTTTTTATTTCTCATCTGTCACCTTTTTACTACTTTTTTCTCCGACTTCCAAGCTACAAAATATGATGGAGGTGCGGTCTTTGTCGCTGGGTCGTTTGTATATAGAATATACCTGATCATTATTGTACATCCGTAATGGTATAGAAACTAACTTGGAACAACGAATCTCAAATATTATATTATCGTGTGTATAATTTATGTGGAACTGTAAAAGGTAAACGAATTTGTTCAGCATTCAAATTGAATCAACTCCAGTCTTTTAACACTTTTAATCTTACATGCAGTAAAATTTAAATCCCTATCATGAGTCTCCCGTAATTTTTTTTCCACTGCCTCTGTATCCCGTCAACTGGAAAACTTACGTACCATTCTTAATTCACGCGTGTAAATGTTCAGGAGATGGTTTTATTTATTTATTTTTTTTTTTTTTTTTTGCATCTCCCCTTAACCACTCGTTCTACTCAATGACTTTCGTTATCGTCGCCTTTTACTCTTCCAACTCATAGCGCGCATACCACACACATAATGTATAATTCTGTAACGTCAATCTAGAAGTTTCTTATAACTATACATAGGTACCCACTATGTAATACGAGAAACGATGTTAACAATTATGTGCTCGAAAATTTATGCAGTATAAATTATGAAACGAAGGATGAATCATTTCTTTAGTCATAGTTAATAGTATACATGTATGCATACATTATAAATATACTTATTAATTGATAGTTATCAACACATGATATATAGTAGTGGTAAAAAACTTGGATTAGTATTAGGAAATTTCAAATTGCCAGTTGAAAGTTGATTAAAGATTGGAAGGCAATGGAGAGTAGTAATGGTTTCCTTTCCAGTTTGTTACATAAAAGAACAGAAATATTTTATTGTTTATAGCTTGAAGATTAGCCAAAAAGACTGTTATATAAGATGAATAATAATTTAGATATTGATTATGATAATTATAGTTATTATTTTTATTCTTGTTCTCATCATTAACCTTATTATTATGACTATTGTTACTATTACACTACCATAATTAAGATAATTATTCATTATTTTAGTATTCTCACAAAAACGTATCCGAGGTTGTATCAAAATCATTAAAGAGCCACATAATTCTTTATCTAGCAGCGTGTAATAATAATGGGTGATTATGAAAAGAAAAAATACAAAAAAAAAAACAAAAAAAAAAAAAAAAAATTTAATAAAAAAACATAGTCGTTATCTCGCTTCACATGCATTGCATATGAGTAATTGTTGACAAATCTTAAATCTTGGAATACTCGGATTGAACGGTACAAAGCGTTGAATTGCAACAAGATAGATGTAATTATGTTGATGAGAAATAATCGATGGATAGAGAATTAATATTGATAATGTTTGAAAAAGAGGCATATCCTCGGTCTTTGAAAGTTGTCAATATGAGGCGGAAAAGGTTCATGGTAAGGTAAATCGAAGAAGGAAGGAATGAAAACAAGTAAAGAAATCGAGAAACTGTAAGGTTTTGTTCTTATGCTAACGGTGTGCTTTTCAATGGAGTATATGTACATAGTTGTTGCGCGAGTCAGGTCAAAAGTGACTTGAGAACCGTTTAATAAACCTGAAACACTTACACTAAATGACAAACTAACGAAGCGTGAGACGTGGATGATCGAAGTGTGCTATTACATTACAGGCACGCTACACTCGGCGAGGGTGCAACTTATTTCACGGACAGTTCCAATTTCAAATCCCCGTCCGATCAATCGACAGGATAATACCTGCCCCAGTCGCCTTGCAGGATTCAACCCTACTGGGTGCCCTTACGCACCGGCCGTTAGATATTCGTACGAGCCAACAGCCGACATTCGATTATTTCGTATGAATGTCATCTGGCAAGAGACTTGAATGGTGTTTGCTAATTATTTAAGAAACCGTAGCTGCATTCGCAACGCGGCTGTATTGTATGCTACGATTGACGTGATACAACGAGAAGGTACATTCAATCGCGAACCCACCATAGCATACCACAACTTCACAACGCATATCTACATAATATTACGTATATTGTAAACGTTGTACATATATTATATCATCATTACTATAAAGAAACTAAACTTATGACATTTTAAACTACGTAGTTTCGTTAAGTAGCGGCTTAGATGTATGTAATCTATATGTAAACGTGCCCCACGATCGTAAATAAAGTCAACATTACTTTTACTTGGACGTGCATATTACCGAACCTGTTACGGACATGATTATGAGATTTGTATCCCAATAATTAACATTTGGAGGAATCTACTATAAGTGCTTGGCTATGGACTGTTGTTTTACTTCATTCTTATTTGAAATAGCGTACCGTACCGAATGGGTATTTAGTTTTCACATCTCTGAAGATTGCAGAATAGTTATTATGGAGAGTAACGCTGGTGAAACATTTGCGTTAAAATAATTGTGAACATCCAGTCATAGAAATGGATATTTGCTCAAATTGTATTATTTGCGATTGCTTTGACGTATTGTGTTTTTGACATTATCCCATATACTACTCGTCGAGTGTTTCTCAATTCCAGATAAATAACGTAACTGTCATAAAATTCTTTAAACAACGTCTCTGTAGCTATGGGAATATATATTCTTGGGCGCCATTGAAAATATTTTGCAACAACTCGAATGAATACGATAAAATATGGTCAGCGAGATTACGAAACGTCCAGTATGGAAATGAAGCACAAACTTGATTGCTTAACATCCTGTACATTACTTACGTATTAACAATAGCCTTATAATACAGGTTCTTTGTAACCAACTGTGGCCTGGTCGTGCATATCGCATAATTTGATGGCTGATTTGTCACAGGTAACTGAATACCATCCTACACGTCCAGTGAATTTTTACTCGGAAGCATCACTAGGCAATGCCATTCAATTCATTTCTCATCCACCTGATTGGAGTTGGGATCTTGCGATCTATGCAACTTCTCCAATATTATTAAGCTCAGCGATCCATTTAAATGAACGAGGAGCCTCTTTTAATCTCAAGATCGGAAATTAGGCTTGAAAGTATTGATGAAAATTGATGAATTACTTTCAATATTCTTCCTACAAGATTGCACACCAGTTTTGACATTTTTTCTACAGAGTGTCTCTGAAACAAGTTCAAGCGTGTTCGCTTAAAATGCACACTTTTTGAAATGAAGTGTGCAAGCTTATTCATGTTAATCCAGTTTGCCCTTATTATGTCTGTAAAATTTTCTCAGGGTTTCCAATCAATCGCTTTTGATCTACTATTCGATATTTTTACATTTTCAATTTTTATTTATTTACTTTGTAATGAAAACTTTTACAATATTTGCGAATTCTTACTGGTAGAATTTCTATGCTTCTCCAGCTCCTCTTTATCGCTAAAATATTCATAAGCGTTATCCGGGGTATCAACGGTGAGCGGGATTTTCGACTTAAATTGCGGTGCTGGATCGTCCGGTGTTTGTGGACGGGGTGCGATATGCTGGTATATCGCCATCGCCTGTATAGTACCAGAAGAGTAGGTTAATTTCATGCTAGTTGAAATGTGTCAAAATAGAGTATGTATCGTCAACTTTGACGAGTGCAATCATCGTAACACTTGAATAATAACTTGGATGATCGAACGTAATTTAGTGTACATACCTGTCCAACAATGTTGGGAACATCGGCAGGGTTGCTCGGTAAGATCATAGTGTTGTTAGTTTTGGCTAGTTTGTTGAATGCACGAACGTATTGCTCGGCGATGCTGAACGATGCGGCATTTCTGCCATTTTCCAAACCCAAAGATCCGGCAACAACCTGTAAACCTTTGGCTCTCGCCTCCGCGACAGCTAACATAGCCGCTGCTTCGCCGTTCGCCTTGTTGATTTGTTCCTGTTTCTCAGCCTCTGGTCATTTGGATTTTGTATTTGAAACATGAACGAAATGATTATTACAACAGCCAGATTAACCTGAATAGCTACAAGTATTGCTTCACTCGGTAAAGATGAAGATGTAAATGAATGAAAAATCATTGGATGTCTCAACACTTGTATGCAGCAGTTGGAATAATTTTTGAGAAAAAAAAAAAAAAACATGGTACTCAAAATTACCAGACGCGAGGATTCTGGCCTGACGTTTTCCCTCTGCAACATTTATGTCAGCTTCTCTCGTACCCTCAGATTCCAATATAGCAGCCCTTTTCTTTCTCTCTGCTTCTACCTGCATTTGCATGGCTTCTTGTACTCTCACTGGTAGTTTAATGTCGCCTGAAAGAGAATTAATTGTGTGTCGCATTTGAGATAGTTGGTAAAAAAGTTGACCTCAAATGCGACCTGTCGGTGCTACTGCGACTGACGGGTAGAAACAACTTTACTCACGAATTTCATAACGAAGGCAAGTTATTCCCCAGGCTTCGCTGGCCTTGTTTATACTTTCTACAATGGAAACGTTGAGTCCCTCTCTTTCTCTGAACACTTTATCTAGCGATATTTTGCCTAGTTCCGATCTCATTGTTGTTTGCCCCAGCTGAACGATTGCAAACTCAGGATCCTCAACTCCGTAAGATGCCAGATACGGGTCGTTCACTCTCAAATACAAGACGCCGTCAATGTTCAAGTTGACATTATCTGAAAAGTTATTCATGACTTGATAATACTGAGTAATAGTTGGCGATAGAATCATTAAAATGATAAGCAGATAGGTATGGTGCTACAGTTGAGGCGAGGTTCGAACAACTCTACATGTGGATCAGAATTTCCTGGCTTGTTTCAGTTTGCTAGGTTGCGGTAAATCACCGAGCTGTGTGATTGTTGTTTTATGGAACTGCTGAAAGTAACGTATCAGTACTACCTAGCGTGATTGCGCTTTGTTTGGGAACATCGATTGCAATTTCTTTTAGACTCTGCACGTACTTCACTCGGTCTATTACAGGAATCAGAAGATTAACTCCTGGCTCCAAGATTCTGTGAAATTTCCCCATCCTCTCTACGATCCATGCCTAATGAAAATGATACTATACAATTAAAACTGAACATATTTATTTGCTGACATTACTTGTATGCCTCTATCAATAACTGCTATACGATGCGCATATTGCGCAAGATGACGGAAACAATTGTTCTAACCTCTTGTTGAGGGACGAACATGACGATCGTGTTCATCGGAGTCGAGGAACTGTACCGATGCGGGATCTTCGGTTTGATCGAAAGGATACGCACAGTGTCCTGCAAAAAAAAAACATTATTTAAACCAAGTTAATAGAATTCTCTGAGACATTCACCAACGCAATCAGTTTGATTTATTTATTTTTTTTTTTTTTTATGCAGACTACGAATTTAAATTTCGATAAAAGTATTGTCAGAATTATATTGGGTTTACATACTCTGGCTATGCTAATACCCCGAAAGAGTGAATTCGTTGTTGAAAGCATAATTTTTTTTTTTTTTTGATGTCGCGTCTGATTTATTAATCACACAATCGGGATCTTAGTTTTTGGTTTGCAAAACTCAAATAAGAATGGGATAACCCAACCATTACATTCGGTCTCGACACCCGTGTAGGTTATGTATGGGGCAACCTAGATGTTGGCTAAACTGACGTTTGTCATCAACTCGAACCATGGCTGTGTTCCGAAATGTACTTGCAGAACTGCCACACATCACGCAGTCGACTGCAGTCGACTAACTGTATACCGCGTTCCGTTTCCACATGGAGACCAGAGTCCGACCTCTACTTAACACGATAGCTAGAGCATACAAGATGCGATCTTCATTAACACAGTGGTATGACATGAGAGCAGTATTAGCGTTATATCTAGGCGATATAAGCGAAATGGAAATTATGCACAACAACAAGAGTGCTAATATTCCAACTCCTGGTGAGCTTGCTCAATTGTTGCACCTTCAATAATTTTTTTTATCATACAGGCTTGGTTATCACAATGTTGTACGGTGTATTCGCATACGATGGGATCGCCGTAGCAGTAAAAATACGCAAATAACAATTACAACCCAAGAATCCAAAAGGAATTAGTAGAGAACAAAAAAATAAGGAGTACGGAATATGAAGAGCGACAACACAAAATAATAATGGAATTATCCGGACCAGACGAATCGACGAGTAATACTTGACTGGGCTGTTGACTTGCCAGTCTCAGATTCATCTGACAATAAGAGATGTTTTCTTCAAGTTGTACGCATGTAAAATTGTTGTCCGATATTGTATCAATGATGTAAGGAATTGCGTACATTTTTAAACTGCGTTCCGACGTCTTACAGCCGTAGGGGAAGGTGACAGATCTCCTTCTCTGGGGGAGTAATACAATGGTATGTAGGCAACGTGGCTCCGGTGACAGCGACGAGCAGCCAGGATTCGCAAACAATGGATTAATCGCATTCTCCCGTCAAGGTGAGTAAGACAAGATGGTATGCAGCATGACACCGTTAAAAAAGATGAGAGTTGCAGTGCGGGTGTCAATTATACAAAGAATTGCCTGGTGATCCGTACGTCATCAGCAGCGTAAAACGCCCGTCCATCATACAATACGTTCTGCATGAAACTCGCTTACTTCGGCGTTCGAACCGTCACAATGAAACACTATATCACACGTTGCCAATTCACAATCTGGTGATTGCAGTGTGGTGTGATGCAGTGTTCGGCAAATAAAAATCAAGTCAATCGACCGCATATCATGCCAACAGAGATTGAAATGGTAGGCACACTTCAAACGGTCGTTCAACAGGGGTGACATCGTAAGTCTCCGGTGCAGTACCGATCATTCGATTCAACGAAATCATGGAATGAAAATGAATGAGTTTATCGATTTCGGGAGAAGATATTGATAATTCCAAAAGTATATAAGTTTCAAATTGTACTCACCGAAATGTACTCTATCGTTTACGCCTTGTCCGAATACCTGTCTCCTGCAAGAAAGAACCACCATAGCATTTGTTGGCGGGATTACAGTTCCCGTATATTTTCCATTCAACTTGGATGCATGCTATTTGCGCAAGTTGCCTCGATCGTAGACTTCGTCACGGTTTCCCCTGCAGTTGGCTCTTCGTAAAGAGGGAAAAAAATAACAAGGAATGAATCATACATCGTGATACACTTCTGTCAAGTATACATGCATAATATATACGCATGCTTACGGGGGTAATTTTTTCGCAGGTGGACTATGCCTGTAATTTTCACGATTTTTTCAATCAAGTGAACACGTTTTTGTGTCAGACAATCCCCGCGTTGACTGAAGATCGCTCAAGACAGCGTCATTACAAATGGGACGTTACCGAGCTGGGAAGGTCGGCACGACTAAGCGAGGCACGATGCGAGGTGCTTCCTGTACAGAAACCTACCGTTGGCGAATCAGTTAATGCAGGGTCCTGCTATTACCTTCACGCTCTCGGCACTCTGTCGCTTGCTTCAAAAGATACCCCTGGCTGACTTTCTTCAGCAATCCTCCTCAATCAACCCTCCCCGCAATAGCCGGCTCTCTTTGATATGATATGGCTAATCAATCGCTCATTGTATGTATGCTTGTTTGAAATCGCATCTTCGGCATACATAGACGATGCACTTCGAAAATCGATACTCCTGCTCCCGTAAATTTAAACGATACAGAAAAATCTGATATGTGTTTACTTGTTTCAATTCTCATGTACGCAGGTGTTCGCGAAAACTGGTATCAGATTTTTATACGCATTTAGATATAATACTCTTCGTTGACTGAAGATATAGTGATGCGCATAATTCCATTAGCAATAATCAATAGTTGATCTGTTCTTATCGATATCACTTACATTACACTTGATACGTTGACTCATGATCAATCGTGGGAATCCTGAGATCATTAACGATCGTGTTCCAAGTTTGTTCCCACATGTCAGACACTTTACTAATTGGCACAGCGACGGCCACTGTTAAGAAAGGCCGGATACGTGTCTCCAGAGTGACAATATTAAAAAGCCTAAGTCCTGTGTAAAAAAATTTCTCATATTTTTATTGCGGAGATAAGCCTTTCTCAATAGTGATACTGGATGGGATCATTTTATCAATTTCATTTCGGCGAGAATAGAGACTTGATTAACTCCCGGAAACTGTATACGGAGGACATACTCGATACATCGGGTCGATCCCCCCCCCCCTCGGGTATTAGGACAACACGAGTCACGCAACACTTGGATCGGCCCGAGTATAAGGGATTCGAAAGCCTGTAACTACTTTTTGCTGCTTCTTCGGATCGATGATGTAATTTCTAATTAAGCAGAGAGGACGTTAGTAGGCACAGGAAATTTTATGATCAAGATGTTGAGCTGCGATTCGATTGACTAATTGACATCGTCATAGATAAGTAGCTGTAAGAAAAGTTGAGATTACCATATAACCAGCAACCCACATTCCTATTGATACAACGGAACGTAGCCAATGCTTTTGAGCCTATCTCCTCTATTCTTTAAACATGATTGATTTTTGACGATGGCAAACCCGCGCATACCTACATTCAATTTAACGAACCTGTTACTCCCAACGGTGACATTTGCATATAGCATTTTTCTGCAGTAATTAGAAATCGTGGACAATAATCGATTAAATACAGCGGTTTGCAGCGGTAAGCGTAGAACCGCATTTATAATTGTGGTAAGGTACGCGTTGGTCTTGAAATGCGGAATAGAACGCGGACAAGTGCGTAAATGGAACTCATTCATTTTGGCCGACCCCGTAACGTCGAATTCAGCCCTCTGTAGAGAAACAACCCGCTCACGCGTCGAGTCATGGCGTCCGGCGGTGTGGGTATGGTGGTGGGGTGCACGCCAACTCCAGTGCCGTCGCGACGCCCGCGTCCCTCGGACGCGTTTGCTTCGTATCTCTTGCACAATCGTCAATATTCTCCGTCACTGCGGTATAAACGGTGAGTGATGCTCTCGCGAATTATGCTGAATTATAACCTTGGTGTGGCTAAGTCATCTGTAAACACGATCGTGAATTATTTACCACTTTGAAGATTGAAGCTGATGTTTAGAAACATTGTGAGATTCTTAGTATCTGTGCTCGTATTCGAACTGTACAAGTATTTTGATTGATTGTGCAATTAATTATCTTTTCATGTGTCGTCGCGGTGCAACGAAGAATGAAGATATTTTATACTTGCTCTTTCGAATACCGAGTTATTTTTATTTAATGTCGTCTCCATTCGATACCATCCCTCGTTGCGTATTAAAAACAAAGGACAAGTGTCGAGCCTGGAGTTCAGCCTCTTGTGTTTAAGAGCAAACCAATAAAGGATTCTACGATGTATGGGGCAGAAGCATTCTCAGTCTGGTGAGTTATGGGCGTTAATTGATCGTATTTAAAGGTACACATGATTTCGGAAAATGAATATTTTGATTTCAATCAACGTTATTGCGCACTAGCGTGTACCTATGTAGATTTCCGATTATTCTACCGCGAAAAGTCATGACGGCGGAAGTGTATTTTTTTTTTTTTTTTTTTATATTTTCAATAGCCCTTCATTCGTTTACGAGATTATTCCTGAGCTATTTTCATCGCTTTGGCGTAATTCAAAGTGCTATTAAATTTTTCAATTACCATACACGGCTAACGTGTCACCTCACTTCGAAGGCAGATGATTTTTTGGCCGTATGATTCGCGAGACAATTTGCAATTTAATAACTTGCATCAAATAAAGTATATTGTCGCCTGTAAAAATTCCAACAAACTTCGACCAAAAATGTATGCGAAACGGATTAAACAATGCACTTAACGGTAAACTCGCCGATTTAGAGAAAATATCGTCCTAATGGAACTAAATAATGTCAATGATTTGGAAGGACTCTTGAAACGTTTTATCTCCTTCCCATCGATAATGACAATTTCATTGATTAAAGAAGAGCACGTCCACGGCAGTGAAGAACTATTTAATCTGTCGGCGTATGTTGTAGTACGTATCATGACTTTGATAGTTGTCTCATTATATCCGCATGCATGTGGAGTTTAACGCGGTAGCATATTCCTTGCTGCCAGTTGTCGTAATTGAGGTCTACTTGGCAAGGAATGGATTAAAGCGAGGCAGAGAAAATATCTCACCCCAGGAATTTTGCCCCTAGGCAACCCGCCAACACCATAACGTTTCTGCGAGTCTGTGACTTCATTTTCTCTCAGAACTGCGTACCGTCGTTAGTGTAATTGCACGAGCCACTATAATTATACGAATCCAATTTTCCCCAATTAGTGCGGAGTCTGCTCACCTGGACGATTTCACTCTCAAAGAACTTAGCCAGCGTTCTTGGAAACATTCGAATTTCACGCGAAGAAATTCAAAAAATTATGATTGTACGATTAAATTGCACATCCGGAAAACTGATGAGAAAGCTGCGATCGTGTTCTAGCAATAATTATTTCACATTTTGCAAACTCCATTACCGATAATAATTATTATACCAAACACAAAAAATCCATTGTATGCAAGTCTTTAATTCTTTGTATCGCCGGTATTCTCTTACAGGAATTATATGAAGAAGAGATGATATTCATAGCAGATCAAATTAATGTTGGATATCGCTTAAAAGAAGTAGGAAATTTAATCGGGCCTTCATATCCAAGCTTATCAGCTATACTTCTAGTTTCGTTCCGTAATCAATTGTCATTACCTTGTTTTTCCATTACCCGTTCATCTTTTTTTACTCAATGGAGATCGTTATTTCGCATCTTGTATATAAATAACGTAGTCGCATAAATGTCCCGAGATTTCTATTTACTCCCGTTACTGTGATCAGGAAATTGAGACTGCCCTCGTAGAAATCTCTTCTCCCCCTGATTGTTTAGAGAAACATGAAAAATCCATTTGCGGTAACAATTACGGTATCACGTTCAGACAGATTAGTCACAGACCCTACGGGTTATATCGGAGCCGAACTTTATCCCTACGTGTGTCGTGAAGTTTGGTGATATTTTCTATAATATGCCGAGAACCTGGTTCCTTCTTTAGCATAATTTCAATATCCAAGTATATACCTTGATCGAATTATGTAGATTGTAGATCTGTATTCGAATAAATAGGCATATCCAGGGCTATGCTTGGGGCAACGTCGTCGTGTAATTATTTACATTCGTCGAGAACCCATTTCATTTGGATGATTAAATTTTGAGAAATTTCAAAATTCTTTACAAACAATTGTAATTCTACGTTGCCTTTGAAGGTGTTGAAAAAATCGAGGAAAGTAACAAATGTAATTATTCCGCGTATAACGAATGTAAAAAATAACCCTTGACGTGCAGAAAAGCAAAAGGTCTGGAGAATCAAACGGGGCACTGGAACCCTGTTCCTCCGAGAAGAAAGGATTCATTGGTTAGTTATCTCAGTGACGAACGAAAATTCTGTGCATGTTAAAAGCGTGTCAAGTAAAAGAAGTGACACGGTGTGAGGCTGGCTGATAAGTAGATAGGTTATAGTATAGATACGTATGCCGAGAGTATTTACACCTACCTGCGTACATAGAGTACACTTTACCGAGAAATATACCTGAACGTTTACCTCAACCACGTACTAATGATTGTAGAAGGATAGCTAGACAATCCGGCATATCGAACATGGCAACGATAGATGGCATATTAATTAAAACGACTTGGCATCAGTTGGGAACTCGCCCGATGTCTTTACAAAATCATTGTGATTCAAACCGTTCAGCGGCATTGTGTTTCTCTTGTATTATCGCGAAGATGCGTTTTGTATTTCCGTTGCTGTTTTCAACCCCAAGTGTTTGTCTCCGTTTTATTCCAAAACTGCTCTCTACGTAGTACTGAACAACACGTTCTAGGCATTTTCCACCACTGTTGCTGTACCGCGAAGCGTATGAAGTGTATCCTCTCCCTTGTAGACAGCCGCAGGTACGGTTCAAACACGGAACCCCTGTAATAGCATCCAGAACCCTCGACACCGAATCCACCCTTCCTGACCATCCCCGCCCATCCCTCTCCCTATCTCTGTCTCTCTTTTACTTTCCCCCATAAATGAATCCGCCTATCCGTCCTCTCAACCTCACCTCACCTTATCTTTCTTTATTCTTTCATCCTTAACCGTGATCCAAACCCGTCCTTGCCGTTTATGTATTCTCCGGCTGGCTCAGGCCAGTGCACCCTGTTGGGGTATTGATAATATTAAATATGTAGGGAAAGTGGATATACCGTGACTGCGTACCCTGCCACAGGATATTGATTTGGCATTGAAAGTTCATACAACGTGGAAGAGAATCATTTCTTTCCATTTCTGGCTCATCGGATTGCCCTGACGCCCTAACTGTAAGATATTTCTACTTCCCATCTTGTTTACAGATACAATTCCGCACAGTAGACAAAAATTTGATGGGAGCTGAAAAATATCGCTGACTGTTGCCTTATACACCTCACAGAATCGTCATATCATTCGTATGATATCTAGCTGGCTTCACGCTCACTCGGAATCATCATTGCCCACCGGTTGCATGCACAATAACAGTGTAAAATTAGGCAATTTTGACCGCCTACTGAAAATGAATGAAAGACCCCGTTCCTCAATGAATGACGTACGCTTTGGCAAATAGCGATTAGGGAAAATTTGCCCACCTGTGGAAAAATATTTCGCCTTTTCTCCATCCTTCTTCAAAAATGATATACTTATTTTGACGATGCTTCGATTCTTTGGTAATTTTCTTAACGGTGTAAGTATGAGCGGATGCCACCGAGGCGAGAGCACGCAGCCCGATGCAGGTTGGTGCGTTCAGTCGATAACACGGGTCGAGTTCATTCCCCTTGTGTACCGGAGTTTTCTCTCCTCCTATCACGGGACTTGTAGGGCAGCCCTTGCTTCACACGTCTACCGGGATATACTCGATGTCAAACAATTCTCGATCGTGACGCGTTCGACACACTGGTTATATATTGCGGTCAAGCATGCATCATACGATCCGGGCTGATTCTTATTATAATGTAAAGATGTGAAATCCGCGGTACAGATGCCTACGCATGCGTCGACATGTGGCGGGGATTTATGCGCTCGTCTGGACGCCTTCTCAATCGCTGCGAAATTCTTCCCTCAATAATTATAATCTATTGATCTCCACCGATGGATAAACTGGACAATACAGAGTGCATAGATGATGCAATGACATCGGGTCAGGATTTAATATTTGTCAGTGGGGTACAAACAGATTTACATTTGTTTTGTTTACGTACATACAAAACTTCTCTCGTATGTCGTATCCCTATGCGGATATAGATGTGCTCTGGCCGCAACCGATTATCAAACGGTACGACCAATCCCTACCTTGTTCGCTAAATTAATGAGGTGAAAAATTGCGGAGAACAGAAAATAAAAATCGTCGAACATCATGATCGGTTGTAGTTTCAGATCCGTTTGTAGTTTCACAAGTAGGTCAGCGATTGGATATCTGGCAGGCTCTCAATGCGGCTCTTTTAACATTGACCTAAAACCACCGGATTCTGTATAGGCAAATAACAGTTTTGCGAAGATATATAAATTTAGTTGCAGGTCGTCTCGTTTCTTTTGGATACCGAAATGTGTAAACACAAGGGCTATTCAAACCGGTATACCGAACAGCGGGGATATCTGGAAAATGGCGAAACAATTCATTGTCAATAACATTATACCGATAGTCGCATAGGCATCCCTTCGCTTGAGTACTCGTAAAAAAAATTCAAGTCCGAGTCAATATTTGACGGAAATTTTCTAGTTTAGGGTCATTGGCAAAGTCATTCCGCGACTTTGATTTGCAAAAGAGATACGAGTATGTAGACAGTTTTCCGTCTATAGAGGCTGTTTGTCAGGTATCACGTGCGTCGCATCTCGCGGATTCAAGCAAGTTAATAGTGAAGGGTAAAATCGGTTTCCAGTTTAACCCTGTGATTCGATGGCCCTTATTTTGTCGTAAGCCTTCGTTATACTTATCTTGAGCTCTTCTCCTCCATTGGACAGTCTGTCATATTCAGCCCTTGTATCGACTCGTGGTTCCTTTCTCGATTGTTTCTCGATGTGGACTTTACGTGGCATCATGAACACGTTGTCAAATGCATAAACGATGTAGATGGGTGCGACTACGAAACTTTGAACGCTCACCTGGCCCGACGAAAGTAATATCTCGTCAGAGTAAGACCGAAGGGCCTTCTAATTTACCCAAATTTCACAAGTGTGGGTTCGAATGATTTGTTCAAGATGTTCGGAGTAAATTAATCGGTAAACATCCATCGTGATGGTGCTGATCGATGGGAAACAGTGCACGTTGCGTTGTCCAGCATATACTCAATTTCTGTCTTGTGGTTACGCTGGAAAACCAATTTTTTGAAACTACGCGATGCTCGTTGATTGAATCGGATTTGAAGACAGTTTTTATTGGATCAAAGCCAAATTTCTCATACCGAAGTCTTTGAGGTCGCCGACTACGAGTTTCGTATGAAAATTTGAAACCACAAAAATAGTGGATCCAATATGGCCGACGGAAGGCACGAAATTTCAAAATTATTCTGGAAAAAAGTTTTTACTCTAATCCACGTGTCTGATTTTCGAGACATAGGATGCGACAGCTGAGAGGCGGCGGGGGGAGGGTAGGTATGTCTACCGTAATTACCACTAGACGTGTATGCCGTAGGTATGACGCCTCTGTAGCGTTCGCGTAGTTGAGTGTTGGTACACGCAACGAACGAATTCGTTACGTTATCCGGTGACAGGACTGAAAAATACAAACGGAAGATCGTCGTGATTCCTAAGGCTTCGGGCGTAGGATTCTGTATAATCTCTGGCAGAGACGAATTTATTTCATGTCAGTAGCAACCGAAAAATGATCGTTTCATTCCTGTTCCAGAGCATCTCAACTTCAGAATTTGAGTTTCGCTCGATCATGCCCCTGTAAGTAGTCGATCACATTCTTCTAATTTTTACACATAAAAGGATCATCGCCTTCCTTAAGCTTCAGACTTTATATACTAGTACATAAAAGTGGATTACAGAAGTACGGTGTGTATACAATATACACACACACACACACACACACAGATATATATATATATATATATATATAATATATATATATATATATATATATATATATGTGTGTATATATAAGCTGTTTCCACAGCCCTTGGCGAACCGATGCACAAGGTGGAGAGCGTCAAAGTTTTTTCGTCAACATTTCGTATTAGCTCAATCGATAATACCTACACGTGTAGGTATACAGTTTTCACAACGATCCGTTGACGCACCCAGTCACGCCAGGTCATTATAGGTCACGCGAACTAGCGTGACTCGAGTAACCTCCCATCCCCTTCCATCCCTAGGCTGCCTCCCCCGCCCTTAACATACGGTTCCTCGCAAGTAGTCGACATTCAGAGATATTCTCCTCTCACCCGCTAGATTGTTTTATTTTTAATCACATCTCATCGGCTGGCTACAGTTTCGCATATTTGCATCTAGGTATATATGTAGATGTCCCATGAGTTTATCCAGAACATCTTGTTCATTCGGCGTGAAAAAAATCGATCGGAATTTGTGGAGATGCCAACTTTGGATTCAATTGGCGGAAATACTGTTTCAATCACTGTTCCACCATCGCCGCATCGCTCGGTACGAATATCCGATGCTAATCACCAACAAAACATATGCGACCGAACACCTTATTTATATGCGCAGAGACGTTAAAAAGAAAATTTCACGCGTAGCTTGAACTGAACTGTATCGCTCTCTTGAAAAATTTGACGAAACCCTGGGTGAATTTGGAAGACTGGTCGGCCGCGGTGTGTGAAACGGTCCCACCGGATCGATGTTGAGTCCATTAGGCTTGGCTAGGCAGGGCTGACGTCGCGTTGGCCGGGAAGCCTTTTACCTTTGCTACAGCTATATAGTGCACAGATAGATTCTGAAAATGTATCGATGTGCCGGGGGTTGTCTGCGAGTGAAGCTCTTATTCTTTACCGTATATACGCTGGGACTGTGGCACAGTAATACAAGACGAGCAATTTATCCGGTTGGAAATCCGACCTAATTACCACCATTTCCCCTTGGTAAAGTCCGTCTTGGTCGAGGCAACTGAAAAAGTATACGAAAATCGAAAACTCGGCTTTCTATCAACAGTATCCAACAGTATGTGGATTCACGCCACACGGTGGTATACTCTAATTCAGCACCCACCCCGCATGTAATGTCCGAAGTAGGCGACCCTTTCCACGAGTGCGTTGCCATGGTTACCGCGGTGGGAAGATACGCCGCGTTATGTAAATCTCGTTCATGAAGAACCAAAGCCGATTAGTAGAACGTACGTGTTATGTAGGTACAGTTTCGGTCCGTTCGGAATAACGACTTCTGCTCGGATTTTGTCCGTCTCCTATACGATGTATAATATGTGTCCAAGTATCTTACAGGATTCAAACAATTTTTCGTAACCTTCCACAGATTTGATACGCATTCTCGTTTCACTCGTTCATTGTTGCGTCCAGCCCGGAGATTCCACTCTGTGCCCGTACTTTTGTCAGTTATTTATTGTATCTATGCCCCCGCTATAGTTTCAGCGTAATAGTTAATAATCCAAACTTAATTTGTACACGAACTTGAAACTGTACCGGATTAGAGTACACGTAAATACATTGCCAGGTAACGCTACCGTGACTGGTTATAATATACCAGCGGTCGGTTCGTTTAACTCGAGTTTATCGTTGCTTCGTTTGAACAAATTGGAATTCCCACTTCTAGGCTGACCTCGAAGCTATCATTGTTACAGTTTGTCAGAAAATCTTTCCCCGATCTATTGCGTATGAGCATTCCTTAGAAATCTATCGACTACATACCGCAGCTGTATTCACATGCAATGTAGCACGTTAATAAATACTACCGATTATTCCCTCCGATGTGGAATAAATTGGAAATATTTCCTCACCGTGTGTCGACGATTCGCATAAATATTGTACAAATGCCTGGGTACGATATAACGTACATATCCGGTTCGTCACGAAGGCGGAATAGAAGAGCGCAATATCGATTATTGCGTAATGACTAACTGGCGCTGGGCGACAGAAGCTGCGGGAACAAACTGCAGAGTTGGGGAGAAGTGCGACCGGTGGGTGAATGCGAATGGGGCTCCACAGGGAGAGCAGTTTTCAAAGGAGCAGGCCTGCCTATAACGTATATGTAGGATATTCGTCCGCTTGGCGAAGAATCGGGAGGGGTGAATTGGGGATCAGGGGAGTCCCGGCACGTGTCGAGGGAAGACCATTGTCAGGCAAACGCTCGCAAATCGCGCCTACGAATTTATTCGCTTAGTTTTAGCTCAATTGTACAATTAGCTCGGCATTGCCGTGCGATTCTCATTTATTATGAAATAATCGGCTTATCGTTCAATTTTTAATCCAATATCGCACCTCTTTTTAAATCAAATTGAAAATACTTTTTCACAAGCTGAACAATGTTCACTGCTGTGTTGTCCGCTAGAGCGCGTGCAATGCGGTAACTTTTTCGCAAAATATTATTGCATTCGCTGACAAGGACAGATGTGTTTCCCCAGTTTTGTTACGCTGTTTAGAGTCAGCTCGGACCGGAAAATGATAGTACATTATGTAACACGGGAATAAAGTCAAAGATCAAAATCGAGTGAATCTAATGTTGAATGTTGAATGAATTGAAATTCAAAAATATAAAATACAAAACAAGTTCAGGTGAAATTCGGTACAATGTATAATAATATATATGTTCGGTGAGCAGTCTTTCCAAACGGTTTCAAGCAATTTCATATCATTTCGTTGCGTTGGTTTATTTTTCACCTCGTTTGAAATGGATGCCAGGATTTGTCCTCAAGTTGACGGTGATAAATTTCTAGGTGCTTGGGGGCATGGCGCGTCAAACGATGCAGCCCGGAGACTGGTAAGAGCTAGAGGCACCCGGGCACTCCTTTGCAGGCGCTCCCATCCAAGACGAACAAACAAACTTAAATTTCCGGTTGAGCAATCTGCTAATGAAGCGATCGTTGAGGCCTCCCTCAATTACTTTTCCCCTTTCAATGATATCCCAATCAGAGCGCGTATAGGAATACTTTTTACAAACATGTATGTACATTTATGTTGATGCTTCGTTATAATTTCAGTCGAATGATTATGCTTCTGCTTGTTTGAAAACTCTTCTGCCTCTTGTCACTCTCGATTGTCTAGATCCCTGTTCAGAGGGGTGACGCTTTGTACTTTTGCATTCGGGCTCGGTAGTCGTTACTACGCGAAAGGGTTAATTCGGGATCCCAAACGTGCCAAAATAAAAACAATATATGTTAAAACAATATATATTTGCATGTATAACGGAAAGAAAGATCAGAGGATGCCTCGCATGCATTCGTTTAATTGATTCCGTAAATTAAACAATCCTTTCGACTTGAACAACCTGAACGTACACTCAGTTGTGTACAACGTATATCCATTTGATTACCGCGAGGTGCAGGTATAAGCCCCATAGGTATTAATACGGAACGTTAATTTTCACTGTTTCAAACCCTGCGAATTCTATTGCGGTGCTGATGTCATACGTATACGTATCACCTTACGTGATAGTACAAAACATAATTCAAAACGAAAACCTTCCCCCTGTATTTCTCTGGCGAAGAACATAGATAGGTGGTCAACTCAAAAGACCGCGGGAACTTGATATTGCCGCGAACAATATTGTTGTGGACTTGATATTACCCTGACCACTCACACTTCCGGCACAGCAACAAGGATTTCGACTTTGGTGCATCTTGATATTTGAACTATTTAATTTATCTTATTTTGCATCGATAGGGGTTCGATTTAAATGATTCAACTACCGCCACGTCAAGGAATTCGATCCTCGACCTTATCGGCCCAATCCGGACCGTCGAATGTTTATTTGCGTCAAACCACCTCGCGGGGAATACAGACTAATTGAATAAAATGATTTATATTACATGCATTAGATGTGCCGAATGGCGTGAAATTCCTCTAGAGTAGTACATTGGCAAGATGTATTTCTCGAGAGTTGTTGCAGAGCAAGATAATAAGCCGCGGTCCAACCTTGCTAAACGGTCGCGATTACAGTTGGATTTGCAGTTTAAATGATTACCGAGTATATAATGTTCGCAGTGCAGGTGCGCTCCCTTTAACGTAACAAAGGCTGGCTTATACTGAATTAATGTTTAAAATTAAATTCACTCGTTTCTTACGGGCTGGAGTTAACGATAAGTGATCTTGCATAAATTTCAGTAGCTCGGTACGATTTTGAAGCAATCTAAAGAATTGAAAAGTAATGCCGTATGGAAAATATCAATTACCGTGTAGGTATGATCAAGCTGTATCCGAGAATGAAAATAAGCTTCGAAAATATATTGAAAGCGAAGTGTCGAAGAGTGAAAAAAGCGAAGCTAACCGGCTAGGTACGGTGTGTCTATTTGGTATGTAGGCGTAGGACTGAGTTGTCGAAAGTCGCGTAAATTAGAAGTGAATTCGACGCTGAGAACATAAGTCGCCAAAACAATGACCCAAAAGCTAAAATAAAGTTGCCAACACTTTGAGCTTGATATGGAAAATTGTGGCAGCTAGAAAAAAAAAAAAAAAAAAAAAAAATCAGCAGCCAAATTGAATTTGGTTTCACTTCTCGCCTTGTAGGCTACGCTTAAACCAAAAAACGACGCTTGGGTCAGATAAAATTTGTGCATTTATTGGCGCAGACGATAACAACGGGAGACGGAGGGGCCCGTTTAGAGAGGAATCCACGGTATGTTCGGTAATACCTACTTCGGCGTGATAGAACTCTTTCACTGCGGAACATTCGTATAGATCCGTTGACGTAGAAAATCCCGTTCGTATCGCCCGAACACGGGAGTAGTCGCATGCGGAGTCACGTCGGCCATCGACTGTATCCAGCGGAGATAAGGTCAGTGTTTGGTTAGACGGCGCACCACATCTTATATCCGTGTCATGTAATATATAGGTAATTAATATATGTACGTATGAGTACAGCGGAACTCGGCAAACAGCGTTAGCTGAACGACGCCAATCAAGTTTAATTTTTTCATTCGGTTTCAATTTGTTTATTACATCACATTCTTGTATCTTCAAGTTCCCTTTTTTCTGAAAATACCGAAGACGCTGTGTTCGGTGACTGATGGTCGTTTGGATATCGCGCCATCGTAGTTTCTCGAAATCGCCGCGATCTATCGACTCATGGCAGCACCGATGCATGATCCCTCGCGGACCGTCGTCGCGGACGAGTGAGCGGGCGAGCGGGCGAATTCTGAGCAGTCGTCAGAACGGCGAGCTTCCGAAAACACGTTCACGACGAGGCGTAAGGCCGATACACATCCAACCTAAACGAGGTTGGCGAAAACAGTTCTTGTCATAGAGATCGAGAGAACGGCAACGGCTCGAGATTATCCGTTGCTTTGACAATGAGCTTGTGACCGAGGGGACGGCAACAACGGCTCAAGATCCCTCGGTACGGATACACGAAAATAATGTGAAAAACAACGCATTATATACGCGAGATTGCGACGGCGTGAGTCAAACGGGGGATGTACGTTCATATTAGGTCGATTTGATATCATATAATGGTATAGAAAATAAGATCGTTATCGCGTAATGGGTTTTTATGCCTCAGGCTTTCCCCGTATGAGCTAATAAATGATATTACGATTCGACAGATCAATCATTGTGAGTTCTCATTCTAAAATTCAATAATAGAACTTTAACTCCCATCCTTGATCCTTGAAACCAATACGAAAATCCGAAGTAACCTCGAATTGAAGGAGCTTCGACCATACACGCAACAAGTTCCGAGGTTTTTTAAATATTAATTACACTCAATGGAAAGATTGTATTGACAGAGCGATTGTTCTAAACTTGGTGGTAAAAGAAATCACGATTCTCCACAATCTGTCAAATTTAATGCAACTGAAACTAAAAATATCGGCGTTATTCATACACTAGCTGACCCGTCCTGGCTTCGCACGTACAGACAAATCTAGCAATAAGTTAAATGCACACTCAACTAAGCAAGTGTCTCTCCGCTTGGAACTTGCACGAAAGATGGCTTTGTAACCCCGAAACGTCAAGTTATCCATCACATCGCACTAATGTTATATTTCACGTATATACAACCATTTGGTTAACACACGTCGATAAAGCAGTCAAGCAGTGCTTTTTCTTTCGACTGATTTTACAAGTATTGAGAATTCTGACTAGAAACTTATTTTTACCAAAATGAATTATATCTTGCATTACTCAGGGATAGTTTAGCTTTTTGTTGGTGAAAAAAGTTTTTAAAATCGGTTCAACAGTTTCAGAGATTACCACTTACGTACAAACAAACAAATTTTATCTCTTCATAGTATTATATTATTAGTATATACATAGACTCAGATGCTTGTCAATAAACTATCGAATAGAGGTTGATACTTTTTGCTTATTCCAGAGGCTGCCGGCGTAATAAGCCACCAATGCCGCAGTGGACATGAGTTGGTTGTCCAGCTGGTCACCATTGCAGGTTCTGCTATTCATCGTTATCAAATATGGTGAGTATTGATGTGTAATTTGAAAAAGTTACCGAACAGGTACGCACGGTACACCCATTGCCATGTACGCGCATACCTATATCTATAGCGGGCAAGATCAAAACAATAACGAATCGATATATCGTACTGGTTGTATTCCGTTAATATTTCCGTCGCAGCGCCAGGCAACAGACAACCAAAACCACTCCTAGGTGCTTTCTCACTGCCATTTCTGAAAAGGTATGCTAATGTAGTTCACGAAGTCCGCGTGAGCCGCCAAGTCTAATCCATTCAGACGTGACAGTACAGACCTAGAATATAGCTTCAGTTGCCGACCTCTTGGCGCTGCTATCGCAAGATTCACGGTGTCCTCCCGATGTACATACGCAAGCTCAGGATGAATGTAAGTGCATTGAAAGATAGTGTAATAGCAGAAAAAATTGCCAATGTAATAAATTATAGGTCTGGAATATCGCGAGAACGTTATCGCTTTTCTTACAGTAATAATAATTATTGGCCGTTGTTCTGGCCTATGGTACTTGCTAGTCAGCGAAACTAATGACGAGTCACATGAAGTCAATGTACGTACCGAATGAATCCATTCACCAGTTAATTTGTATCAGTTTTTAGAGTATGGTATTTGCGAAGTGATAACGAATGTTACACATCGCACTTACCCGGCCCTCTATTTTCGCCCGCGATTCTGCTAATTAATGCATTCTCAGATCCAAAGAGCCTTTTGCAAGAGCATACCATAATACATACACCTACGCACCATGTGTGTACTCTTTGTTTAAAGAGATAGATGTAGATAGTAGATCATTAACGCAGGGTCCAAAAATTAGCGATAAAGGACAGGAGTCAGTGAATCGGGGTGATGGTCGAAGATGGATGATGATTATTAACGGTTAAACTGTATATGCTTTATTTGAGAAAGATATGCGAGCCGCATCGTGAAAGATCAGAATGATAACTGGTTACCATTATATTCACGACGGAAATTGCAGTACATGCCAGCATAGCTTGTATACCTAAGTTATGCTGGTATGGGAGAAAATAAGAGCAAACATAAAATGACAAATAATATTCAATTTGGCCTTTCATCAACGAGGTATCTTACAAGTAAGCTGAGAACCGTTGAAAAATTACGGTGATAAATTTTCCTGCAGGGGTGTTGCGTGGTGCAGGGGGCAACACCGTTTAGTTTACTGCCTGCGTCATTAATATCGTGGAATGCGCGACCACTTATTGCTGATACACGCAGAAAATGCCTATGAAATGTAAGAAAATCGCCTGTATACAGGCTGATTTTCGAAAGCACCCTTGCTCTCGAGGAGATGTAAAACGAGCTCTCCGACGAAAGCTGTAACTACTACTAAGTTGTAAAGTGTTGATAAAATTTTGAGCATTTAATTGACGTATACTTTTACCTATATGACAAGACAGGCGTATCCTCTCGACATGCCCTGCCGTAATTTGACCATATTACTCTGACTACTCATAGGGGATACCGGGGCACGACGGCCCATCTAAGCCGCCAATTTATTTTTCGTGATTTTCGAGCTCCGGGTACAAGTTGTTTCGATCCATCTCGAACAAATTCATCATTATTTTGCCATAATTTGAATAAAAAGGAAAAATTTTCCGCAGCATCGCCTTTATCTACGCCTTTATACGTATACCTATAACGTGTATAGTGAAGAGCCTTCGAGTTTCATATTTTGCCGAAAATGGACGTGACTCCGTATCTGGCAACAATGTTCACATTATCTTTACGAGGAACTGCCCGCTAATGAATACTTAAATGTTCCTCGACGCACTCAATAGACGCTAGACGGATAGTGTTTACTCAATTGGCTCAGCTCGCGCCATGTACAATGCAACCGTATAGCCAACTTCATCACCGTATCCTTAACATTTCTGTTGTAGTGTGTCTTGAATGGTTGCTGCACAAATCCGCGATAAGCTGCTATAAGTTTCGGTCTGATATTTTTTTATTTTGCTGGAATTCCGGATAAAATAGTCGTTGCGTACAAAGGTATATGTATAATAAGCAAACACGTGCACTCGTAAGTACTCGATCTGGCAAGTGATAAATTATACGCAAATCGGAATTCACCTTGAGGATTAGTGGCAACAAGAGTTTCGTTTCGAAAATACCGAGCCCCGAGAATCGTGTCAAAAGCCCAGGCAAAGCTGCTAGCAATCCGAAGAAAGCCCTGAGTTGTTGATACGTACGCGGGTCGAACCCATAACCAGCAGGAGTCAATATCATCCTAGTATCGCTCTAGATATCCCCCACGGTAATGCCGCCTTGGGGACCCGAGGGTTCTCGGCTTCGTTTCTTACCCGCTGCAATTTGCACTTCCGCCATTGCTAAAGGAAGGGTGGGAAAGTAGCGTATACAGTATACAGGGTGTCTCGGTCAACATTCGAATCGCAACGTTCGTCGTATATACTTCATTGTTAGTGATGTGGAAGACAACTTGAAACACGAAACTTCTTGTTTCAGCCAACCTGAGCGTGATTATGCCCGTAGACAAGTCTATAAGCTCGCGAGTTGTAGTCGCTGCCTCGCATGCCGCTTTGTCAGGTGATCTGGCCGTTCTCATCCTAGGCTTACACCCTTCGGACGAACCCACAACCGTACCCCTGACCGATACGGATGGTGCGGATACTGTCCTGGAAGAAGAGCGAGGAGGTACAGGGATATTTCAAGCTCCTCTGGTCTTGAGGTGCGTATGAGAAACTTCAAATTACGTCATATTTTGAAAATACAAGAAATATAAGTCGTCTTTTGCATGTAGGTAGTCGCGTGACATGAACATTAATACTGTTCGAAGCCAATTATCGGGCGTGGTTACGTTTCAGGGTATTAAGATTGGATGGCTTTACGTCTGAGCTTGTGGGCCAAGTTACCGTCAGACCAGTTCCTTCTGCGGGTGGAAATCTTTCCCTGACCGTGCCGTGTGGTTTTTTATCACGCGGGGGAACTTATTCTCTTCAACTCGTGAGAAAAAATTCACCAGTGCCATCTAAGTTGACTGATATCTCCTCCATACACGACATTCAGGTAAAACTTTTGAGGTAATGTCGGAAACAGGCCGAGCATAACGCTGGAAAGTTACGGTATAATCTAAAATAATATGGCGTTAGTGGATACAGTAGGACGGAGCAAATGGGTAATTATATACATACATGGGTTGCAATAACGTGACGGATATATTGACATCTTTGGGTTTAAAAACTTTGAAAAAAAAGATGTAGCGCGATTATCGACACGAATTGTCTTTGTTTCGCAGCACGATACTATGAAGGAACTCCAAACAAAACCGCGCATGTACCGAACAACTTTATTTCACTGGACCACCAGGCCAATTCACCCCATGCTCTTACGTCCACTTATCATCAGATCTCCCAACTCGGCCGGACCTAGGCATGCTCGGTTAAACTCGTCAGTATTTCCAAGTTATGTCGGCTTGTTGAATTGCGCGTAGAAATTCAATTTCGTAACAGAGTAGATTGCGTTGCGATACGCAGTAAAGAGGTTAATCGGCAGAATTATTAATTAACAAATACTACATATCGTTCAAAATAGCGACTCGATTGTAAGGAAAGATGATTTGTTTATTTGTTATCGGCCGTAAGTCACAACGAAGCAAGAGTGCGGGTAGTGCAGGAGAAAAGTAAACGGGTATTCATAATAAAAATCAGATACCTGACTGTCGGTTTTTTCGAAATCGATCTGAATCGAATTACCGCATGAAGGCTGACTAGCTCATCGTTGAATTGGTTCGCGCAAGGGTTGGACCGACACGGAGTTAATTAATCAGGTTGCAGAAGATGAAAGAATGCAAACCTACGTGTACATTTTCTTTAAACTGTTTTCATTTTACCAGTTCTGAAATTGACCAACAGATGCGAACGACCTTAGACGTCAGATGGCCGACACCTTCGCTTTCCCTTGAACCGCAACACTTCGAAACATACCCGAGGCAACCGGTATTGGCAACTATAGAGTACACCGGAGTATCGTGTACACCCTACGCGGGGGTTCCAGTCGCGGCTTACTCCCTCGAGCTGATATACTGTGGTCCTAGTGTGCTTTCCTGTGATACGCGTAACAAGAGTCACGTGCAGGTATGTTAATATATATACTACGTCCGTTGATACTATTGCCAAATGTAACTTGTACAATCTACATATGTACGTGGCTATATAAATAGGATTCTGAGCTTGTATACTTGTCATCCCCCACTTGTCACGTCTCCTCTACACTCCGCACCCCTCAGAAAGTGAACTTCAATCTTCCATATTATATTATCCACCTTGAGAGCGTACTGTAAACCTAAAATTCTATGATATATCAATATCAATTTTAATCACAAACGCCTCGTTCATTCATCCGTTTTACCATGTATTATTTGAAACAGAAAATTTTTCGGAAAGCTCTATCAATTTATATTCATCATATGAAATACGCTTTCTCCTATATCTCATGTGTGTATGTACTTGAAGCGAGGAAAGAACGCTAAGTAAGACAAGCAATCATTACGGATGTGACGAACTCTGGGGTATCCCATAGTTTGCGAGTCGAACCGGCGACTGCCACTCCGGTAGACTCTAAGCATGGGAGGGGGTACACCGGATACGCATATGATTTAATCGAGTGCATAGATATCTTGTCGAAGGAGTTTATTATTCACATTTCTTTAACTACTCTACGTTGTCGATAGTCTCACAATCAGTGATGTGCACGCGTGAATGTACCGATCGACCATATCGTCCTGACAAAGGCCATCTCGCGAGGCTGGCACGACCCTAGCTTTGGCAGAGCGGAAACCGTCCCTCTGACACGGCCAGCTTCGAAGAGCCAACGGTGTACGGAACAACGATAGACCTAGGCGCGGGCTCAAGGATGTGCTTACCGAATCAATCGGCGCGCACGTTGAGCCGCTATCACACGAGACTATCGCAACCCTGGCTTTTCCAGGGCGGAAACCATCTCCCTGAGATGGCCAGTCTCGGAGACCCCTTCGTGTGACGTTAATCGACAACCCCCAATACAGGCTTGCGTTCTTGTCCGCGTCACTTGTCGCTCAACCGCTCGCCGAACTATCCGCGTCGACGCTCCAAATTCAACTGATCGATCTCGGACTCACGCGATCGGTATTCGCGTAAGCGGCACCCTTTTTATTGGTCGATCGATACATCCGAGGTGCGACAATTTCTTTGCCGTTACAGCTACCGGTTTCGCTTCTTTCAAATTTGACAGCATTTTCACTGATTTAACCACCTCACTTGACAACAACGGAGGTAACACAGAAACTGCCGATCGGCAAACGGGAATTGTGTAACTGATTTCCAGGGCAACTGACGCTTGGAACTATGATTTTCCAGGTATTGTATTCCGAAGAGATCATGGGATTCCCCGCACAAAAAGTTATCACGTTACGATGTGAACTATTCGGGCAGGCTGGGCACTACGCGCTGAGACTCAAGCCTACCGCTGGAAATCCAACCGCGCCAACCACGAGTGCTTACATCAAAGTGAGTCCTTGTTTTTCTATAACCGTCGTCAGCCTGCAGACCGGGGGACAGGTGATAACGGAAGGTCAGATTGATTGATGTAATTGTGTTTATGCATGGGAAATGGTGGAGGTTATTGAATGAAAATCGCATTTACGGGATGTTGGTTGAAAATAATAATCATAAGACGGGTGCTCGATAGAGTTTGTTAACAGAGTGATACAGTACAGAGTAATGCGGTGAAACCTTTGTGTCATATTCCAGGTTGAATGGTCGGACGAATTCGTTTTCAATATACATGCCAGATCGGTTTACCCCTGCGACGGAGGAAGTGGCGGTGTCTCGGTTCTCTTCGAGTATCCCGCGTGCCGTCTTCAAGGCGATCGTGTCCGGGTATACGGACGCCTTAGAGCGGACGTTGCTTCACTTGCGCCACCCTCTACGCTTCATTATTTAGCCGAGCTTAAGGCACCCCCTGGTAAACACACCTTGACCTTCGACTGTGAAATATTCACGGAGAGGTTCGTCGAGTACTGCTTCAGCTACGTTAGTCAGGCCATCACCGGAGCAATGTCACAAGTTCGGGTGGACTGCATTCCAACGTTTCTACTTCAAGGTGAGTTACACAAAAAGTTAATTGTGCACGGCCACACGCTGTAATCTTCACCCACGTTATCATATTTTATGTTTCCTCGCTCATCCTTAAGTTTGTCTTTGAAATGTGTGAAATATTCTTCAATTACTGTTCAGCGCCAATTGCAGTAGTTACGAATCGAGCGTGGCAGTTGGCCACAACTACGACGAGGAGGAAGCATAAGTCTATATTGAAGTTTCCGAAAAATTATGAAAATTCACAATGTCGATGATACAAATATCTATGTATAATACATCAACCAATACTCGATACCATATATGACCAGAAATCGTTCGTATTATTTTTTCTACTTTCTTCTCCTCGTTTTTTATTCAAATTAATTCGAATTCGTGGTAGAGCATAGCTATTTGCGCGATGAGAGAAATTAACGACAACAGAGTCAGGGCGGCTAGGTGGTCTAGTGGAGTAAGGCTCCGGTCAAGCATCTCTGGACGCCAGGTTCGATTCCTGGCTCCGTCGTTAATTTTTCGAGTTGTCAATTTTTCGAATTGTCAATTTTCCATAACTATTTGCAATCGGGGCAGTTTCAAAGATTGCAAAAAAATTACCACAACTATGTCCAATTCTCACGAACAATAAAAATACCGTGCGTACGTTAATATCGTCTTGGCAACCCAAATTGAGAAATACGCGTAGTTGAAAAATGTTTCTGTTGGTCGACTGTAAGTAGATTATAAATTTCACTAACCACCAATGAGTTCATGCCACAAAGTTTCACTACCATTGCACGAGCTACGCAGTTCCACGAGCTCGGAAGCCATATTACATTCAAAGTACATCCGAAGTTCTATACATGGAGATAAAAAGTTACTTTTCAGTTTCATTTTGTACAATTGGCAAATAGATCCAGCCAAAAAGTATGAAACGATTGAAACATTCGAATGTGTTCAAAATCCATTTCTGTAATACATCTCGGAGGTACGAATAGATTTTACGATTCGTGCAAATCTACTGTGGCGTAGATGGCCACAGGGTAGGTAATGGCTATAATTGTATCAATTTTTACACATAATCGAGCGTACCTCATGTTAGATTGATTCTTAAACTTACATATCAGTCGTACTTACGATAACCGGTGACTAACACTTGGAGTCAAACCCAGCTACTGATACGTTCACAATTTTTTCAATCCACAGGTCCATCCATTCAATTATCTGAAGCTTAGAATATCGGGGGCGTCGGTACACTTTTTTAATTCGTCTGAATGTACGCCTGTGTGAGGTAAAATGCAGTTTTAGTCAAATTAAACATATCGTTACCACTCCAGATGGTGACGCGGGTGGATGGGGACCTTGGAGCCAATGGACTCCCTGCAGTAGTTCGTGCGTTGGTGGGACCAGGCACCGGTATCGCTTTTGCGATACACCGCCACCAAAATACGGGGCAAAATTTTGTCAGGTTTGTAATTGACGCCGCGAACGATTGCGCGCTATTCTTACCGGAAACGCATAACAGCTACTCACGCCTTTCGCTACGTATTTAACAATTGTTCAATGGTTGCGTTTCACTTTTACAGGGACAGGCAGTGGAGACCGAAACATGCGGTGGTACGAATCATTTGGATCTTCATGGGAACTGGAACCTTGCAGAGTGGGAGTGCCGCCACGGCAAGGAATTAGCTGCAGAGAAACCAGAAGTTGCTGCTGAGATTGGCAGTGTGTGCAGATGTGGTTGTTTAGTTATCCTAGACAGAAATAAAATGCAAAGAATCCTGGCCGCAAGCACACAGGCCTGTCCCGGTAGATCCTTTTGGTTGGTTCAGGTACGGTAGCAATAGTTTGTTATCATTATTTCAGCAGTGTGACGCGAATTCGCGAAAACGCGCGATGCGGTATATATAACGACTATAAGTGCCCCAGCTTTAAGTCTCTTCAAGTATTTTTGCTGACGAAAACTTGAATACGCCTGGCGATAAGTGAAATGTGTCGTCTATTGAAGGGCATTCGTTCGTGTACTTATTCACGACCAGCCGCGTATTAGGTCGTACAACGTCGTCCGTACACTATCGTACCATGTACTATCCGAATGTTGCAGGCTGAAGCTAACCACAGGGTTCGCCTTCACTTGGACCAAGCAAGATTCCCGTGTAAGGAACAGTACGTCAGGGTACGTGACGGGGATTCTTTGACTGCTGAACTGCTGGCTGATGTGGCTTTCGATAAGAACTCCCCGATTTCCGGCACGGTCACGTCCTCGGATACACATTTACTAGTGGAATTCTTCAGCGGCGAGGAATCAGCGGTTCACGCGTCGTGCGTCGGTGGATATTTGGCTCACGCCACGATGTTTGGTGAGAATCGCAACCGACGTTACTTCCCTCGTGACATTTACGTACCTACCTCAGAATTTGAAGAAATTTCATTCAGATAAAAATAATCCAAGTTCGGTTTAACTTTGCCTTCTAACATCATTGCTTTTGTCGTAGCCAATATTTTCTCGGTAAATGAAACCGGTATGCCGGCTGACTTTTTGTCACCAAAAATAATGGCGGCGGCGGGAAGATGGGCGCAGTGGTTGACGCCGGCTCATTTGGCAGCTGCGACGCTTCTTGTTCTCATATTCCTCGTATCTGTATTCTTGGCGTTACAATACGCCTTCAAGTACAGAAAATATGAGATAGCCGAGGACCTTGACAGTCTCACAGACAATTCCGGTTAGTCGGTTTCATCGATTAATCGATGCATTTATCAGCGATGTGACGTCTGCACCAAGACTTCTTGTAGCGGGATTGTAACTACGACTTTTCCAGCTTTCGGTGGATCAATGCAGGGCTTGGCAAGGAGGGCAAGGGCATTGTCATCGGCAACTCTCTTCTCCGAGGTGGTCTCTCTCATTCGATTACCCAGAATGGGTTCCCCCAAGCACGCGAGGCTTCAAGAGGCACCAGCCGATGTAGAGGACGACTACGAGTGCGCGGGAAGCCAAGCTATAAAGTAAGGGTGTCAGAACTGAAGGGTGAAAAAGTTTTTCGCACTGATTATAATTTCTGCTTCCCAAAGCTCGAGTTTCGATGAAAATCACGTTTCGTCACATTGCTTCCAGAGACGATTCAGAGGTTAGCGAGAAATCTGGGACATTGAAGAGCAAAGGCTCGGATGAAAATTTGCAGACAACAATTGTTCAAGGCTCTGTGGACACGCATGGCAGGCAGTCATCGACTTGCAGTATACCAACACTCGGACAACCTGAGGTCAAGTATGCCCGACCGGTCAAGTAAGTAAGCCACCCTCGGCATGTCGTCCGTTGACATTTTTTTCCGTATCACGTATTCCGTCTGAATTTATTCAGTAACATGTGGTGTGGCAAAACAGAACCTCCTTGCGGAGCATGAAAATACGTACAATCGTTGAACAATAATTGATTGAGATCGGCTATAAGGATTTAGATTATTTGTAATTCTTCCATCGTCATTTCGCCTCTCCTAACGATGGTCCCGATTACTTTCTCGCAGGCTGCGGACAGTTGTTGGCCCCATCAGTCCAGTTTCCGAAGAACGTTCAACCTCGGAATTGAGCAGACGTTACAGTATAACCAGCACCTCGATCAGTCTGAATAATGTAAGAGTCCCTCACCCAAAATCATCCACCTTTCTGCAAGTCAAGGTACACGATCATCCACTATACACCATGTGTTCTCATATCTATCGTACTATACTGAACCCTCCTGAAACCTATCAACCTTCAAGATTTATTTATCTAGAAATATCTTGGATAAGTCAGAGCAAGAAAAGAATAGCTCCCGGGCTCGCGAGTGGGAGATTGATGTTTATCGCATACGAAATGGCATGATCGTTTTTCCCCCAATTTCCGTTCAACGATCATGCCTGTCCTTGCTAATTTTCTACGCAGGAAAGAATTATCATAAAGCGTATGGTTTTATTGAATTGCAGGGTTTTTCACCTGCTAGCACGTCGTCAAACGCGTCGAATTTGCGATGTGGCAAGGAGTCGAAGGATCGACGAAACAGGGAACGCCTACTTCAGGGACCAGGGTCGGAATTCAGCCTGGCGAACCAAGATATGGACTTGGAACTCGATTACTACGACTACAACGTCGTTAATGCAGGAGCTGCTCCCGGATCTTATCTGGGTATGGACCCAGCGTTTTTAGTATGGATACCCCCACTTGATCCCGGAGAATCGGATATAATGCGCGCCATCGAAGAGGATCATCATTACGAGGAGATACCCGAGCGCAGGGGCAGTGCTGGGTCACGTTTGAAATTGAATACGGAGGGGGCTTCCTTGACACCATCCGAGTACAAATTGATGAGGGAGAGCAAGGCGAGGACCGCTACCCCGGGTTCGGATGGAACCTCTGTGCATTGCCAGAAGGAGATATCGCCAAAACGGATTGACCATGGTGAAAGTCGACTTCACGACGAAATAATCACGGAGTACAGAGCCAGGCTAAGCGAAGGTATTCTACCGATTCACAGAATCCTCGAGGAGTCTAGAGTAAGGGTCAGCGACGAATCGTTGGCTAAATATGTTCACGATGATGCTCTCAATATTGTGCATGCGGACGTCATTCCGAACAGGATGACAGACGAGGGTGAGAAATTTGAGGCAAGATTTGCCCCGAGAGCGAACAGAATCCGACTTTCTGACGAACAGGATCGCAGGAGGAACAAAACCACAAGGAACCCGGATTTGACCAGGGAGAATAAGTTCTCCGACGACGACGGGGGTCGCTCGAGGATGCCGGTAAATGCGGTAAGCACATTCTCTGACGTATTAGACTGCAGCTTGAAGGTCCATCCGAGTCTAAGCAGGAATCGCGGTGTGTCCGAGGAAATCGTTAGGAACAGGGCATATAATGAGAACGAACTCACGAAAACTCCAGATGATCTAAGAGAACGGAGAAACAACTTCGATGCATCGAGGTGCCGGACCAATGGCAGGGGTTCGGGAGATCCGGACAAGGATCGCCGAGACTGGAACGACGAGAGTCATCGTGGGAATATCCCTATGCCAAATGAAAACACGGCGAACGCCCAGCATTTTAGGTTTAAAGAGGATGTAGCCGAACTGAATATAATCAGCGACGTCAGAGTTGGTAACGCTGTCAACATACCCCTCAAGGAATTTCCCATCGGCAGATTCGCCGACTCACCGGCAAAAGTCCACTGCAGGCCGAAGGACAAAAGAAACGAAGCGAATCTCCAGAAAGAGATCCAAAGTCCCGATTACGGGGTCGAGATTGACATTAAGGAGGACTCGAAAGGTTTCTACGAACTTATCGGCGAAGGGGAGGATGGGTTGAAATTTGCCGACGACGATGACGATTATAATATTGATAACAAAGTGACAGCTTAGACTTGTAGAGGCGAGAAACCGTGTCCCTGTGGAGTGGGTTGGGCTTCGGTTAAACTCGACCTTACGGCGCAATTCACCGTCGTCGTCGGCAAGCTAGAAGAATCTATGAAATTTTTTAGTAATAATCAGCAATCATAGTGGACTGCCGGACGATGCGAAGAGTTACTATTGTCAGAATTGGGAGAAATGTATACGTTTATACGTATGGATATCCACACTGTAGTCTGATTGTGAGAGTATATGGATGTCCCGTGAACCGTGAGAGAATGTGATTCTTAAGAGTGATACAGCTAGCTTGGCGCTGCTCTTCAATAAATATTGTAAACAGTGCGTGAGCCAAGATATTACCTACTATGAAGAATCACGTTCTCATTCTATTTGCGAGGTAACCATGAGCTTATATTATACACTACCGTACGATTAACCGATTGGCGGTCAACAAGGCCTACGGCATTGCACGTGAATCTACGACCTACGATCGGGCCGCGTATTTCGGGCATTTTTTGGTGCAATGTATTACGTGAATTATTTTACGAGTATGGACAAACTAGTCACAAATAATAATTTACTTGAAATTTATTTATTTATACAGCCGTATGAACGAGTGCATTAGCTATAATTAAGATAATACGCGTATCGTATCGTGTCGTATTAAAACTTAATTTAGGGTACACGTAGCGTCAAACTTCGATTACCGGATGTTTTATGGAGACAGAAATTGCCGCGAATCATGCGTTACTCCTCTACATAATATGCGTGTGGGTGGTATCGGTAATAAATTCTTTAACTTGGCCATTTCGTTTCAAAATCACATTTTATCATATCGAAGAATATCGGATCACAAGTCGTGTGTGCGGTTGTAATAATGCATAATATAAGTGAATATACTTACTTTGTGAACGATTTTTAACTTTATGCATACTACGCGTCAAAGTAGGTACTACCGTACGCATGGTAAACGAACGAAATCGCGTACTATACGCATATACTTGTGTAAAAATTCATGTTCGTTACAAGGGCTAAGATTTAACACACCAGTCTGTAAAATCTCACTTTGCGCTCTTGTATAAGCGAAACTGTTTACAATTTTCTAATTTCAATGCGTCTTGACGTTTTCAGACTTCTAGTATCCGAAAAATATCTAGTCTGCCCGTCTATCCCGAAAAACTCTCGTCATGATCTCTGTAACGGCCAGATGAGACAATGTGAAATTTACACGACTTCAAATTAAAATGATAAGCACGAGAAATGGCCATTATCCATTTTTTTGACCGTACGCTTCCATCGAAAAAAAAGTCGACAAAATTCGAAGGACTCCGACACAGTTTTTATGACGTTTATAGAAAATTTTATACAGATTGCTATAAATCGTATAAAATTATGCAATGGGGAAGCAATTTTGTGAAAAATGAAGGAACCATTAAAAAAAAAAAAAAAAAAAGTCAAGAATATCAGCGGTAAAACATTTTGAACATACTTGATTGTACTTCCAGCAATTAAATTGGGTTGTAAAGTGATGAAAAGTACTGCGAGTAATACTATTTTTACGACTTGTTCACTAAATTTCACTTTGACGTTATTAGCATACATATTATGGGCGTATGATACGCCAGATCATTAGAGTAACATTGCTCATTGATTTTTGAGTCAAGTTTCAACGGTTATAAACGACCGCGTTAGTGCAGAAACGCACATATTACCATGATGTAATACCTGCTTATACAATGCACCTCGTGAATAAAGGTAAACCTACGTCACGGAACAAGATACAATAGCAGTCAGAATTTTCAACAAAAGCTGCCCCAATCGACCCCAGCTACTTCCAAGGCCTTGAGGTCTTACTACCAAAAGGACGGTATATTCCAATAGAGCGAAATAATTATACGTATGGGCAACGAAACTTCATTCAACCAAAGTATCCGTGGAAAAGAAAAACGCATGTTTTTTCATCAGACATAAGCGTTCCTCTCCGATATTTATACATATGATATTCAATTTCGTCGAAAAGTGAGCACGTCGTCGAACTTAATAATTAATATCTCCCGATTTTATTCATCAGCGAGCAATGGACGATAGCTTATTTTCAAGCGGAACGGAGTCACTTGCGTCAGAAGAAATGCGAGTTACGAAAAAGCGAAAAATTCTAATTTTTATTATTTACAAAAAGTAGCGTTGACCGTCCCGAACGCGTGGGGAAATTCACCTATGTAGATGCTGGATGACTATCCGCATGACGGACAATTTATTGTGTGGCGAACACACGTCTGTTCCTATTGCATTTGCTAAACGGTTGTATTTTTAATGTATCAAAATCAAGGTAAGTATGCAAAAAAGTGCCGCAATCGTTACCTGATCAAAAATTAACCTCAAACCGATGATACAGCGGGAACATCATATTCTCGAGCAATGACTCCTCTGATATAACGGAGCTAAAGCATTTGGAAAACGTCGGTTGAATTGCAGCATTGGACACTTGAAAGCAACATAATTTTTTCCATCACGTGGAAAATCAAGGAAATTTGAGGGTAAAACTATTCAGAGACGCCCTGCATTAAGGCTTGCTTGCGTTGTGTGTTTTCCGAAGTACTAAGGGTCACTGGTAAGGTTGCGTTAACGATACGGGGCGCTTGGGTATAATTCGCTTCTAATATATCGGAACTCGATCGTCATTACCAAATGAATTGCAACAAAATAATATGATACCCGATCATCGTAGACGATTGTACTGGCCGTGTGAGAACGCGTGTTCGATATACCGGTCATCGGAGATCGCACTGTCAGAGTCGCATTGCCAAGGACCGGTGCTTAAGTGTGGTCCAGCTTTCAACCTTCCTTGCCGCAGTTGGTCAATATTATTTGTAATGCTCGTTCTTCCGTACAGTCAATAGTCAATAAGGAATATTCCAGTGTGAGATTGGCCAAGTAGAATCCGGACATCACCGGCAACGTCGTATTAACGCGCTGCTATATAAATCACGGTGTTTGCGAGGATGCATAAATAGCAATACTCTTACCTTGTAATGAAATAACCTAGTGGCCAGCCGTATCAGAAGAATTATACATCATCATACATCATACATCATACGTAGTATTTAAGTTCGAAAGCAAATTTTGGATGTTCGGATGTCCGGATGTTCAGTAAAGTGGCGTCACCCAAAATCTTTTCTCTCTGACGTCATCGATCCATAGTAATCGTCGACGAGGAAAATCAGCTAGCCGAATTCCTCAGTCCGGAAACAACCGCGCAGTAGAGAATACGTATGAGAATTGCGCTCCGCAGATTTCGAGTACCAGGTTCTCTACATCCTGGATCCTGCGCTCCAGGTCCGCTACCTGGCGAAACTCGACTTCCAGGACAAGCGCTCCGTAGTTCTGACTGTCCAGGTCCTTGACCTGGTGACTTTTGACCTTAAGGAGTAATTTTCCGTATTTCTGACTGTCCAGGTCCCTGACCTGACCTGGTGACTTTTGACCTTAAGGAGTAATTTTCCGTAGTTCTGACTGTCCAGGTCCCTGACCTGACCTGGTGACTTTTGACCTTCAGGACTAATTTTCCGTAGTTCCTGCGCTTCAGGTCCGCTACCTGGTGAAACTCGACTTCCAGGACAAGCGCTCCGTAGTTTCTGCGCTCCAGGTACGCTACCTGGCGAAACTCTACTTCCAGGACAAGCGCTCCGTAGTTCTGGCTGTCCAGGTCCTTGACCCGATGACTTTTGACCTTCAGAACTAATTTTCCGTAGTTCTGACTGTCCAGGTCCCTGACCCGGTGACTCTTGACCTTCAGGACTAATTTTCCATAGTTCTGACTGTCCAGCTCCTCCACCTGATGGATCTCGACCCCCTGGAGAAGCGCGCCGTAGTTCCCGCGCTTCAGATCCGCTGCCTCGTGAAACTCGACTTCCAGGACAACCGCTCCGTAGTTTCTGCACTCCAGGTACGCTACCTGATGAAACTCGACTTCCATGACAAGCGCTATGTAGTTTTGGCTGTCCAGGTCCTTTAACTTGTGGATTTCGACCTCCAGGAGTAGCTCTCCGTAATTACGTTTTGTTAAAATTGTTGCTGTACATTTAATATCCACTAACAACGGTGTTAACTGCAGGTAGAGATTCACTATGTAAATTATTGTATACGTATATTACGATACATACGAGCAGAATTATCAGGTACTGAGTTATGTTTTAACATTTTACGAATATACGCGAAACTGCTGACAATAAGGCTTCATCCAAACGAGCACAAAAATCAGCTACAGCAGGCATTCCAACCTTATAGCAGCTTACTCAACTGAGTTAATGATCGTAGGTTGAAGTGGAAATGAAAACAACCGAGTTAATGATCGTAGTGAGCACATAAGTACATCTTGAATTGTGTATTCGCACATATGTTCTGATAATGTATTGATTAACATTTATTACCCATCGAACAATCCTCAAGCAGCGAGGGCGTGAGGTATCTGGTAAAACACCGACTGCGAGTAAGCGAGCGCAGCGAGCGCACGAGCATAAAAACCAGCTACACTGGGCATCCGACCCCGAACGAGCTTCAGTGAGCGAGGGTTTCAAAGCTAGTTTTTATTATTTAATGAAAAGGATTTCATTTGTAATAAACAATTTGAAATTTAATCAACGTGCAAGGTATTTTTAATATTGAGGTATAAAATGAGTGCTCAGCGCAAGCTGGTCAGTCTAGTCAATTGTACGTACTGATAGCAACAACGGTGATTGTGTTTAATTTGTTTAATCAAATGAATCTTATTTATCAATATATACGAATTCAGATTTGAATTTACGACTTCAATATAAAACGAGTTAAATATTCAACGAATCCATAGTAAATAAATAGAAGATTCCGAAGTGAAGATTTCACTGGCTAAAATGTTCCATTTAATAATTCAATCGAATGAACGATACTCGATGTAGCCCAATTAGCAGTTAGGGATCAATAAATGAGCTGTCAAGGTTGTTGAGCAATTATTATCCTGAATGACGTTCAACATAACTAGATTTTTGTATAACTAGTATGTAACTGAATCTTGCCTAATAAGGAAAACCTTCTGTGACCGTCTGTGGCTTTTGACGTTGTTAATCATATTAATTCCGATTTATATCACAGCAAAACTGATTGTTCGTACTTTCTTCTATCTCAATCACAGTTTGCTATGTACCGTTATCTCAATGCCAGATGCAATAATACGTTACAAAATTTCGGAATCAATCTTACTGCTACGCATATTTTGTATTATCACGTAATTGTACGCCGTGTGTACGTGACGACGTTCATCGTACGCTTGTCGAAGGCACGCGATACTTAATTATAGCTAATTCGACCGCTTGTTCGCCTACTATCGTCGTAATTGACGTTAATGTTCATACACGCTGCGAGTACAGCACCTTGTTCTGGAGCTGACATACATCACCCTCTATTGGTCCGTGGCTTGAGATTTCCGGAATCTGTGATTAATGTGTACACCAGGAGTGAAAAATTGTATCGAAATCTAGAACGAATGATAAATTTACCGTTCAGAGGTGTACATAATAGTATAGGTAATGTATACGAGGAAGAAAATGAAAGTAATACAAGACTGAAATACGAGTAAAAATAGAATATAAAAATAAAATAAAAACTGAACATCTGAAATTGTTTCCACAAAGGAATAAAACATGACCGCGCAGCATATACATATACAAGCTCCGAATCGACGATCAATAAGTTACTTACGTTCACGTATATACTACAGGTATGTTTTATGTCGATCGACTGTTCGAATAGAGTGCAAAAGAGTACCGCACCACCCCGCGTATGGTTCACGTCCGCAGGAAAACGCGTTCTCCGTCCACCGATTCATCGAACTGCAGCATAACATGTGGAGCTTCCGATTGTCTCCTTGACGCCTACTTTCCAAATTTATCTGTCTCTGAATACCTTCAGTCAACTCTCAGACTTTCGAATGCTTCGCTGGGTAAAACAAACGATGTTGCGAACACAATTTTCACAACCATAGCTGGTCGCTGATGGGAAACGGGGCTGCAGCTGCGTAGCCATACCATTTATCCTACGAACACTTACCTTCATTTATCGACTGGGAGCCATCCTCTTCTTTCTATCGTAACGAATGACCTACGATAGCCATCCCATTCGCGCAGCAACCATCGGTGCTTCATTCCTATAACGCGAGACGAATATGTTTTTCCATCGACATCGCGTTCAGCTCACGAATGATTGCTTAAGTTGTACTTGTACTCATTCAAATGATCAATCATGCCTAATTATAGCGATACACGTTAGCAACATACTTGGTTATTTTTTTTTTTTTTTTTTTCGTAGTTGAGTCTATACTTTCCACCCGTTCCAATCTTTCGATGACATAATTATAGTTGACAAATGCGTAGGTGGGACAAGGTTACCGGAAGTAGAGATGCGTCGGTAATAAACTCTGACTTTGCTTTGAGGCCTTCCGGACCTAGGCTATTTTGTATTCGCTGTTAAAAATTGTTGGGAATTTACTACACATTTACCATACAAAAGAGTTGTCAATTTACGAAATAAGTTGCACACTTACAAATTCGGTGCAGTGACGTAAAGTACTATGCATATGTCTCATATTTACAATGAAAATTTTTGACTTCACTAAAATTTATAAGAAAAGTGCAAAAAAGTAATTTGACACTGCTAAGTTGTGTAGTAAATTTATTGTATTTGTAAATTGAATAAACGGTAAGAGTACGGTGAATTCGTTGTTCCGTATCCGAATAAAACTTCCGATACAGTGCAGGAAGTTCCAAACAGAAATTTTTAAGCGCTCACAAAGCGCCGCAGTTTCCTGTTGTGCAATTAAACGCTCAAACGCACGCGGGTGTAGGCGAATATTAAAATATACATAGTTGGATAAAAAAATCGGATGCAAGATTCGTCGCCGATCATCACGAAGCAAAGTTGCTGCCAAATAGCAAGGTTCGGGAAATAAAATATACAGCCGTGACTTAAGTATGCGGAACAGAAACTTAAAAATTTCCGGATGCGAAAATGTGTTGGCGTTTTCCATGCCGTTATTACAGTATTTCGGTGTGATGATTCAAGGTTCTTGTCCCTGTCAGATTATAGTTTCGGAAAAAGCGCAAATTTCTTTGGCAATAACATAATCCGCTTACGACTCGTGCCGCTGACAGCTGCTTTCGATTGATCGAGAAACCATCTCCACATCCGTCACGGTACAACGCGGGGATTATTCCAGTGAATACGGAAATTATCGGGGGGGGGGGGGGGCATCGCTATTAGAGGACAATTTTTCTCCGTAAATGGGGAAATTCCATGCTGACCCTGTCAGAAGGGATTTGTTTAATAAGCGACGCATAAAAAGGGTAGCGACACAATGCACCCCGCGGCAACTTATATCCCCACATACGTATCAGGCATCGAAACATCGTTGTACAGCGTTTTCGAAGATATCTATAACGAGCTGTACTGCCGTGAGGTGAAAACCATATCGTGCTTGTAACTCTAAATCAACATATCTCACTTTATTTGTTGCAAAGTCGCACTCTGCGGATATATACGGTATAGTTCATAATTAGTCTGGGATATGCTGTAATAGAGGAGTAGAAGAGGAACGACGAGCGCAGACATACAAATTGTCCGCACGGTATTGAAACACTGTTGGACGCGTTATAAATTTTTTTCGACGTTGAGCATTTGAATATTACATTGCTTTTTCTTGATACTGTACAGTATGGGGGAGTTGAGAGGCGGTTGCGGTAGACCTGAGCAAATACGAAGGAAACTTGAGTGTAATCCTATCACCACTAATCCGCTCGATAAATCCCACAAGTCGGTATATCATCTGCACACATGTATATATGCACATATATATGTGTACAGACGAGCGCGCGCACGTACACATTGTATGTACACGGTATCTTGGGCAAAAGCACGGGGTGCTGAGAAATTGGAGATAGCTAGGCAACTCATCCATTATACAGGGTGATCGTTTTCAATCGCCCTAGGCGAGAATCTCGGATACTAGAAGAGATACAAGAAAAAATTCAATTTTGCACAATGGTTTCGAGGGGATAGATAATGCTGATATAGGTTGATTTGTAAATTGCGCCTACCCGAGATTTTTTAGTACCTCGTGATTTTAGATGAGGAATACGTATTTTGACTACGACTGGCTCAACGTATCAACGTATAACGGAATTATCTTTCCCTATCGAAACTCTTCAAGTTTCGTAAGGAACTTTTTCTCATATTTCTCCTAGTTTCCGAGACATTCACCTGGGGTAATTAAAAAAGACCACCCTGTTACAGTCTTGTTTGTCGGTGTCGACGAACATAACTTAGAGCAACATGGCAATGAAATCATCCCAGTGATGTGACATGCGACGTCAAGTCAAGCATCGGTGGTTCATTCGCACGCAATATTTACACCCCCCCCCCCCCCCCGTCCACCGGCGCGTGCGGTCACCGAAAAGAAAATCCAATAAGAAACGCTTTAGCAACTCTCAATTATTGTTAAATGCAATATCGACGTAAGGGATTTCGGCAAAGTTCCATCCGCCCACATTCACGTGCGACAAAATGAACGAAGAATAAGCATCATCAAACCGTTCGACCGGGGCTCAACGGTACGCTTGACTAGTCTACAATTTAATACATTGTCCTACAATATTGTATTTCAGTGAAATATTTATGTTCGCACGTGACGACTACTCGTTAAATAAGTTCACCCTTGTGCTTAATATAGTTGCCATTGCGTTGCTCAGAATATTCGGTTTTGTCGAGACTCACCGCATCGAAGATCCAAGGCCCGACACTCCGCTACCGTATTATACGGAAATCGTGTTTCATTGTCAGGGAGGCTTACGACGCACTGAAACTTCCGTAAGTAAGTGCAACAATTTCATTCTTACGTTACGTCCTTATATCATACCTATTCCTATTTTATGAATCGGAAATGTCGTGTATCGTACCTTCATTTATGAAGTCGGTACTTTGTCCGCATTATTTTTCGTATCACAAGATTGCCACGGTGCTTTTTTGTCACCATTTCGATATTATCCCGCCAAAGCTCCCCGAATTCTAGGAGTGGTTTCGAATATTGTATCCACCAGTAGTGTCATGTTGACTATAATACCTACCTATAATTTATTGTGCAGAAGACTCGAGCGTAACTAAAGTCCCGTAACTAATTCTCGTCCTTCACCGCATCGGGCTTCACTCGAGTACAATATCGAAATACTTGAGCAGAATACCATCTTTGTGTAGTCCCAGTTTATAGACCGTGGGGGAAAGCGATATTTTGTCAGTCTTTTGAGCGATTCGATGTGCATCGACTGCAGTCACCGCGGAAATATGTCCAAGTCGCAACTAAAAATCACGAACCACACAAGCAAATGCTGGAATTCGTACGGTGGGTGAGGGTGATTGGTAACAAATATCCCCCCCCCCCCCCCCCCCCCCTCTTCTTGAACAACCATTTTTTCGATTTGAAATTAAAGTGATTCGAGTTCGTAGTAAAATTTGAAAACAATCGGTTTCAATTGCGATTTACAACGATCTCGGACTTCCAATTTATTCGCAGTGCGCCCCGAAGTACCAACTGATCGTTTATCGCATATTGTATTGCGAAATCATATTTCAACATAACCTCGACCTCGGCCAAGTTGTTCGAAAACCGTGATAATTTAACAGAAGAATACGCAGATTCATAGTGTCTAAGAAAAAACGTTGGTATATTTGTCAATTATTGTTCCGGACGCACGTCAACTCCCGAAGTCTTACGCAGTTTTACGCAGATGTGAGATGGCGAATGACAACCGATTCCAGACCACCTGTGTCGTCTGCTGTACAGGTCAAATGGATGGTAGCAGATGACACCGGTGGCTTTGAATCAACCAGAAATTATCTTCTTAGGTTCACCTTCTTCGAAGTTTGGACTTCGAAGAATCGCTAGACGTTTAACAATGGAACTTTGCTGGTGAGTGATTAGATACATGTTTCATTATGAGGCGGCCTATTTCTCTTTCACATAAATAGCCTTGGATTGAATTGGAATTAATTATTTGCGAAAAGACCTTCCACTGTTCTCTAAAAGTTACGAGAAACCACATTTGAATCACCAAAGGCAATTTTATCTGCGTGTACACGGAACATTCGTACGCGATCCCTATACGACAACGGATATCGCTTACAAAACGCCTATAACCGTCGCGAGTGTTAGTCAGCCTGTTGAGACAGGTGATCTCGATATGAAATGTTGGTTATTATTATCATTGTTGTTGTTGCTGTGGTTATTAATAGTGACGGATTGTCAGGCGCGGTGTTGAGATCGCGCCGTTCTTAAGCTCGTCTGCGGTACAGGCACGTTTCCAAGACAGTTGTTACAAAGCAGCGACCGCGTTAGGAGAATATCCGTGAAAATCGAACTCTTGACGGGTAGTCCGGTTAATGTTCGAGCAATACCCGTGATTGGATTTTCTATCAGCATTCGCTGTAATGAATAAGTAATAAATCTTACCGAATACCAAGTATCTTTTTACCCGCCCAACGTCGAATGAATAAATGATATTTCAGGCACCCTGAAATCCATACAGGGAATCACGTCAACCATGAATACGATTGCACAGATCATTGACCAATGAGGGAAACTTCGTGCCTATTTCACCCGAGAACCACCAAAAATTCGTCGTACAGGGCGGTGGTATTGTCAGACAAACGGACGGCGACGTTGGCTGCATGTTTGAACGGAAAGGACTCCGCTGGTATAGGTATAATATCTGTGCTACAACCGCATCCGTACCAGAGAAGCGGACAAAAATTCCAAACCCTGACGCAGAGCGAGGAGCTAAGCTGTAAAATCGACACCTGGACCGAAATACCTTGTCCTAGTACGAGTCATCCGGATGGAAAATTGCCGTGAAATTACCGCAAAAGCGATATTTTATCCCTTATAACCGTCCGCGCGCGCACGCGCGCGCGCTCTCTTTCCACCCTCCCCGCTCCTGGCCGACGGGACCGTATTTACGTAATTTTATGGAGTCGAGAAGTGATTATCCATACAGCAAACGTGGAGATGGGTCAGGGAGCACCTGGCCTTGCCGCAGATCTCATTCTTAAGCTAAAATATTGGTAAAGTACAAGTTGAATACATTACAATTTCACGAAACTAACTCCCCGGGTGATCACGTTGTATTGAAGATAAAATAAAAATACTTCAAGTACGAATGTTAAGGTTGACACTTTGACAATAAGCAATAGATTAGTAGGTGTCGAAAAGCTTGAACGTTGGTTCGTCTGCATCCGGCAGCACGCGACCGTAAAAGGCGCGTCCGCCTTGCCTTTGGGTAATGCCACGCTCCAATTTGATTATATTTCGTTGAACGCCCTATGCAGATACGCCTCCCTGATTGCCGTTGGTACAACATAACTAACTAGATTTAGCGGGTTCGCAAAGTATACAAAGACGAGGCATGAATGAATAGGTTTATTTTTAATGATTATCGACTGCCCACGCATGGCTACGCCGATGACGGGCGCGTATATTAACCAGCTACCACAGCAAAAAATTGAAAATCACAATGGACTCACACGGGAGCATTCGAAGTATAGAATTTAAATTACAATGGAATACACTGCGAATAAGTCATTGGGAATCAGATGTACCTGCGTGGTACATCACGCATGATGTAAAATTCCGCGTAATAATTGAACAACAAACTGTTTTTTCTTCTGGCGGCAGTAACACGACCATACGTTCGACTTGCTGTGCACGTACAGTTCAGGCTACCACGCTCCCATGTCGCATACGACACTAAATTTACCGTTCAACGGACCATAGCTACGTTTATTTGATTGGTAGATAATTACTTGTATTTTTTATACGCTTATAGTAGCTTCCAACAATGATGTTACAATTTCAACAATAAAGCATAGCAGGTAGTCACCTCCAGGCACCATATCTTATACAGTTAAAGTGCGGCGAGTTGAAATATACTTTTCCGGTGTGTATTCGCGCTAGCGGAAAAGCGGACGCTGCTACGATGTTACGATGTGAGGATGAAATTTATATGCCACTTACGTACAAGGCATAGAAAAAACGCCACTTGGTGTATGAAACTTGCATTCAACTCCAGCCAGACCAGATGCGCCAGAATAGTCGTTCTCTAACGATCAGCCCGATTTACTCGTATGTTTGCTCCATGAAAAAGAAATGTGAGTCTCACCACCGCCAAGTTGTCCGTGCATTTCAATGTTCGTGCTTTTCTTTTTTTTTTTACGAAACGATACGCCGACAGCAAAATTCTCACTTCACATTACTCCAGGATCGCTTACGAGTTCCAGATCTCACTGACTTCGATATTAATATTTTTCAGCACCGAAGCGACGCGACGCGAGAACGTCCACCGAACGACAGGCTGATTTATAATTTGCCGCACACGGGGAGTTTCGCAGTTGATTTTGTTGAATAACTTTCTACTGATTGTTCGAATGTCTAAAGAGAGTAAGCGCAAACTCCGCAAATCTGACCCTAAGATATACCGGACTACTGTACAAAGTCTGCCTTTCGAGTCGGCCGAGGTTTTATGGTTCAATCGTTACATCCTATGATCTTCTCACGGCCCAACTCAGCCTATAATACCTAGGTATAATGGTAACTCGTAGGTACTGCTTGAAATTCATACCAAACGGGCGAACGGATGAATGGCCACGGCAGAAACTTGAGTTCACAATGATTCAGCGTGCCCAGCAAGCCGTGTGGTATCCATATACCGCGTATCCGTTGGAAAGCTCTTATACGCGTGTCAAAACAAAAACTCTGTACTGCACCGTTCGGTGATGCGAGGGGTACATAACTGAGAAATTACCGAATCACGCACGGTAGGATGAGCTCGGTTTTACCTTGTTCTAATGGGAGGGGTAGCTGCAGTGAGAGGAAACGTGGGGAGAAGGCGAATAGGTCGCGGGGGGGGGGAGTGCGGCGAGTGGCCTCCATTGTTGCAAACAACATAGCGGAATAAATGACCCGCTACACCGACAAAAGGACATCGACGGTCCTTGGGCCTATTTTCAAATCTCGTCGAGAGGTTCGAATTTATATAAAGAAATAACTGTCCATTATGCAGTAGTCTGTTAATTCGAACCGTAATGTTCTTCACTAGACTTGAATTATGACATCCCATACAAGGCTCGATGTCGGCGACGGTACCAATTGTCTCGCAATCGGCTGTATTCCACGAGTTTGATTCGCTACCAACTATTCTATATTATACGTGCGCTGTAGAGGCGATTCGACGTATGTATAACGACGCTAGTACCCACGGCACTGTACGTACGCGAGGGCATCCGCAGGAAATCGTACGGAGTATCGTAGATCATTTATCTGATACGGCGATACGGCGCACGGGGAGGACAGTTCGGTCCTCTCGAAGGCGGTTGTGGCGCGATCCGTTCTCCAAAATCCCTCGGCTGCGGGACCTGAAATCGATCGGTAGATACGCACCAAAGACTTGAGATCTGGTCGAACTTTGCGATCGGAAGCGAACGAGTGACGCGTCAGTGCCAAGATTTCTTTCTTGAAACGGGTTAAGCCGTTTTTCGAACCCTCGAGACGTAAAATTGTTGCAGTCGATGGTAGATATATCCTCCATTGTCCGCCCGCATACATTCGACAAAGACTGCCGTACGCACCGCCGGCTCGTAGCAATTGGCACAAAAGATTTTCGCGACTTCGATCCCCTCAACAAGTTTTTTTCAAGGTATACAGATAATACATCTGTTTTCTTCTAAATTATTTGCTTGGCGAGTTATCCAAGTGGTCTGTAATCGTATTTACCATTCCCATGATTATTTATGGGATTTCGGTTCGAACTATTATGGATACCCAATGGTGTGGGAGCTTCCTGAACAGAATGTTCTTTTGAAAAGACCTCCTTTCTGAAGAAAGAAAGAAGGAAAGAAGGAAAAAAAAATCACTCCCCGGACAGAGTGAAATGAGGCAGGCTAAATTTCGATGACGAGTTTTTATTTCGAAAAAGGAGTAAAGCCCTCACTGGCAATCGATCTCCTCCGGCCTTGTATATTTCCCGATTCAATTCTCTTCTTAGCAATATACAGAATACACCGCCTGTTTTCTGAGTTGCGGAGCAAGATTGGTCACGATCGAGTCACAGCAGCGTTTCACGTATGTCCTCTGCGAGAACGCTCGATAGTATTCACCATGTTGTCAGGACTTGGATGACCTTTACGGTCGAACCAATAAACAGGTACCGCCGGTTGACGTCGCAACAAACGGTAAATTCAAAACTGTTGAAACATTCCGAAAATTAGTCCCCTATCGAGCACACCTTACTCCCTACACCATACTATTTACGCACCACGTAATTTTTCAACCATATTATACTCACTAATCGGATCAAGTCTTACGGGCAACACAATAATCGATACTGTTCATACAGTCCTAATAAAATAACACAGCTACGGACCTATGATGTATCATCCCTACGTACGATCTCGTTTTACCAATAAGAATAGAGCAAAAGACCGCGATCGCATAAAAACTTACGGTAACATTATCCTATTGGATAGTGAATAATACAAGATGCATCGAAACGGCATGTGCGTACCGGTCTAAAGGGGTGATTTTCTACGAGGATACCCGGACTGCGCCCTCGTAGCTCCCCTTATGCCCATTGTACTCCGGTGCACGAATCCTGTGTTATCGCGTATGGAGGATATTTCAATTTTTAAACCACCCTTCTGCAAGAAACCCGTTCGATTGGGCGATACATTCTCTGGGGCGTTTCTATTTGGATAAGGAGGGGAAGGGGTTGCGGAACTCTTACCGCTATCTTGTATTACGTGAAATTACGAATGTTCGTGTAAGCTGCACGGTACGCGCCAATTTTGGCAAACATATACCCTCGGCTCTATGTTTGAATATATTTACATTGTAACAAGTCCCTTCAGCTTTATCCTGCAAGACACACCGCGCTTACACAAGGAACGTTGCATCTCATAATTGTATTTTTTTTCCACCCCAACGTGTTCTAATTCTTATTCTTACATTGCCGTCCTGCAACTGGGTCAAATTTCGCGGGGTCATGAATTATCCAGAAAGTCAGACAAATCTTAGTTCTCGAATCCTGTTTGCGTTTCTAATACCTGGACGATACTACGATACCGCGATTTCTTGTGGGTCCGAAACATACCAGCTTCCACATGGGACGCAACCCTGTGTCGGAATACCGGCAAATTGAGCGAATGATGATCTTGTTACGCCCTGGAACCTAATATGACTCCCTTGAGTAACGTATATTTAAAAATAACTTGGGTGACAATTTAATCTTACGCGACGAAGCATCGTTCATCGCTGAAGGAAAAGTAATAACTCAGAGAAGACGTCAATGTAATACTGTTACATTTTATTCAATTATTACTTTACTCATAATAATCAACCCTCACCAATTGTCAGGTATCTACTCGTGAAGAATTATCAATTAGGTGAGGCTAGAAACATATACAACCTTCGTGCGTGCTCCAAATTTTATACTATCATTATTAATCAAGCTTATAATTGACTCGTACATTTAATAAAGTTTCCCACACGTGGCGAATCAACACATTTGACACTTGTAGTGTAGAAGTATCTTTAAAATCTCAACCTAATGTAATAATTACACATATATATTAAAATGATGTCAAGATACATTACGAATTCGCTACAGCACTACGTATAATTTCGATAATTTATAATAATAGTATAGAATAATAAAATTTTGTAGAATATTTGTGTATGACGACAGTTTGTGGTTATTAAGTTCGTGACTGGTATTTTTATATACGTTAAACCTTGCCGAGGTGAGAAATTCTAAATTTGTTTGTCCAAATGGTTCTTAGTCGGCCTAAGAATCCCTAGATAATTGTAATGGAAGTCCGTTGTTCGTCACGGTTATGGATCAACTGCCTGCCCGCCATCGTCATGTTCGACCGAGTTTCTTACATACATCTATATGAGTGTAATATACGTAAATTGCTCACTATCTACACTTAATTTTCCGGTCTGTGAGTTTCTTAGCGCGTAAGTCCGACACATCACCTCGCATATTACCGTCGTCTATGCGGTTCGTGATAGGTTTTAGGTACAAAGTGGACTGTCCGTGCCAGGTGGTAAAATGTATTTGCTGTCCGTGAAGCGAAAAAGTACCAGTTCAAATTTCCCCGGTAGATGTTGAGAAATAAATGAATATATTGTACGTCATGACTCCGTGTCAATACACGTGTATCGAATGACTAGCAGCGAGTTGATATATGAGTGTGTGTGTGTGTGTGTGTTTTTGTGTGCGTGTGTGTGCACGGGTGTGCTCAGATTTGTCGGAACATAAATCGGATACTTGTGCTTTTCACTTGCAGCCGTTATTATGTCTGTCACTTCGTAAGTCACGGCGTCTGACAGAGAGCCTTATAATGTCCGTATAGATATGTATGGGTATATCCACAACAACTGGGAGAAGTAAATCACCTCCCTCAAATATTACAACCCAATTGGTACGAGATGATACTCGTAAAAATATAAACACCAGGTAATAAATTCAATCCAAGGGTTACTTTCAGACAATACCACCCCGTCAGGATAATCTACACTTACAGTTTGCCGACGCTTCAATCATCATTGTATATTTTTAACTTTCAACTAGGTAAATGCACCCCCTATTATAACGAATCTCAAACACATTACCTGTATCTCAATCTTTCCGATTCAACAACGTACGGGTGAGTGGTGTAAAAGTGAAATATTCTCCCGACATGCCGTTTCAGACGAGGTATTGAAGGATATCAATGTCATCTACCTTCTGTACAAATATACACGTATAAGTGACTTTCGTATGAATTTTCGCAAAAGAAAAGAAAGAAATTATACAGAAAAAAAATAACATCAATGACCGCATTAGTAAAAGAATCAGTGAATTGATTTTCATTTCGATCTGGAATCCACGCCAGAGTCTAACCTTCACTGCCAAATGTTTACCAATCTCTTTCACGGTCCGGTGCAGTATTTGTTCGTTGAATCACCGCTTTATACGTGGTGACCTGCATATATTGCATAAAATTTGCAGGGTTATGTATGCGCAAATGAGTACCGAGCGATTCGCTATGAACACGGGAGCCCTTACAGGGCGGGGCCCGCGCCGAGAAGGGATCCTTCCTCCCCCCAGGTAAACCAACCCCTGGGTGGAGCTATGGCCTCGTATATATCGGGGTACGGGCCCCAAAGGGAACATAACGTGCCCTGTCCTCTCACCAGACAGACGCGTATCGGACGTACGCATGTCGTGGCTCGTCATCGAGTTAAACCGGAGTAAGCTTACACAGGGTTGATAATTGAAGGAATCGCGACGTTTGCCGCGCTACAGCTCGGTGAGACGGTCGTACAAGTCTACGATTAGCCGTGTACGCAGTATACATCGGTCGTTAACACCGACGAAAGTTTAAGTTCGTTATGTTTGTGTAAAAGTGCCCACCAAGGACCGGGTCGGTGTTACGTTTCGTCAAGCTTGACGATCACGTGGCAACGATCGTTGTTTCTTTGTTGCGTTTGATCGAAAGGCTGTTGAAGCAATTCTAAGACGAAGCAATACACCTGCACACACCGAATACAACAGCGCCGAAAGGGTGAGATAACGGCGAAGGAAAAGATAGCGAGAGTGAGAACGCGGTAACGAGCAGCGACGTACAATCGACACTTGAGCGAACATGTCGCGAAGTTTTTTCGTCGACTCATTGATTGGGAATACCTCACCGCCCGTGTACCCCTTGCCGTACTACGGGAATCAGCTTCCAAATTACATGTTCAACCTCTTCAATCTGGGTCTGGGATATCAGCCGGTGAGACCAGTTCCAAGACCTCCGCCCAATTGTCTTCGGGCTAACCTGAATCCATCCGGAGTCGCCCGAGCCGTTCATCCTGGACACAGTCCCCCCTCGCCAGCGCGAAACGCCCCCGCCAGCAGAGTATCAGGTAAAAAGGTAGCGGGCAGATACGTATGACCTGATATTACGCGTAACGTTCGTTCGACGGGCCTGTTGCGTCAACACCATGCGTCGCAATCCGGATTCGAGCCTCATCTCGATAATTTCCAACTCTCCGTCATCACTTACCTTCGTTTCCGGTGCTCCATTGCTTTTGCAAAAATTGACGTCGAGAAAAAAAAAAAAAAAAAATGCCGAATACGGAGAAGAGGACGAAAGAAAAATTGATGCTAAAACGATTGTTTTTTTTTCTCCCTATTTCAGATGTGTCAGCATCGAACGAATCCACGTCCAGAGGTAGCACGCCAACCCCGCCGCCAAAGTCCCCAAACTTGGCGAACAACAGCTCGAAGAGAATACGCACCGCGTTCACAAGTACGCAGCTCCTCGAGCTTGAACGGGAGTTTTCATCGAACATGTACCTCTCCCGGTTGCGGCGTATCGAGATAGCGACGAACCTGCGACTTTCCGAGAAACAGGTGAAAATCTGGTTCCAGAATAGACGGGTCAAGTATAAGAAAGAGGATTTGCCGGTAGGCCAAAGTCCGAAATGCTGTTGCCTGCGAACCTGCGGGAAGAAGAAGGGCTGCGTCGGGGATGAGGGTAGGTATGCCGAGGAGAAGGCCGTGGTACACGCCCCTCCCGAACCTCTCGTAAGGTCCCGGCGGGATACCGATCGGCCAAATTCGCAATGCGGCACAAAATGCGAAGAGAGTGAAGGGACCGAGGCTACGGAGACCCATGGAATTTCCTTGCCGGCGTACAAGCAGCACCGACACCGTCACGCTTTACACGGAACACCCTCCAACGAGGGAACCAGTCTCGGCGGCTTCGATCGACGGAATGCTTATCAGCCCAGCAGCCAGAACTCGATATCGTCCGGGGTTCCGCCATCGCCCCGACCAACGACCCCCCACGATTATCCTCCTCGTTTCGGTGATAGCTGCGACCTGTCGCGTGATACGAAACAATTCCCCGTGTCCCCCGATACGCCTATGGTGAAAAGATACAAGATCGACTCACCCCTACTGAGTTCCGACGAAGAAACGACGGCCTTAGCGCCCCTCTTTCGATCCGTCAATTGCACGAAGCACACGGTTGACCGCATCGTCAACTCGTAGTTTTCGTTCTGTAAGATTGTCAGGAAATAATCGTCACAGTTTGATATCCGGTGATTCGAATAATTGACGTTCAACGCTTCTTAACTGACGTAAGGACATCCCGGTGAGGTCAACAATTGCGTAGCCAGTTAGCGGCATAGAACATTATTCGTACGTCATATTTCCGTATCGCACCGCCATTCGTTTTTCCCAATCGCAAATTTTGGTGTATACGTAAATCCGTATCATCTCTGACGAGCGGACGCTTGTATTATTTATAAGTTTAAAAATGTTATTATATTTATTATACGTCGTTGGCTATTCATTTAAGTCAGATAAAATGGATCAGCTACATTCGTGACGGATTTGTCGAGTAGCGCGAATAGATTAGCGAACATTTCGATTCTATCAGACGTGAGTGATGTATATTTTTGTAAATGTTGTACGAATACAACGGATCGTGTGTAATATACCGCTTTTTTTTATATGTATGTGAAAATGAAACTCGGTACACATGTAACGGTACCCTACCAATAAAAAATTATTGTCAACTCGCCATCTCAATTCTGTCGCACGAGTTTGAGTCGTTTCACCGTTGAAGTCTTTATTACTCCCCTTAGCCAAATATTTCTCAGAACACAATCCTCAAACTCACACTTTCTTCCATCGCGATTCAAACTTTGATCCAAGGTCCGATACGTGACAGAGGTATGTCCCAAGTATCTCCCACTTCCCCGTGCCGTTTGACCTGTGATTCCAAATATTCGGATACATTCATTATTATCGTCATGTTGTATCCAGTTTCCCGATGAGCATACTTCTTTTCTGCGATAGATTTCAGGCGGTGCAATTTCAATCGTTTCTCACCACAGGCATATGTAAGTGCGTTTGGGTGAGTTGTATAAGGTGACGCTTGGATGGTGAGAAAAGATTCCGGCAATCGTTAAACAATAGTAGATTTTACACCTACGTAACAAAAGTGTGGTTTAAAAGTCTTATTTTATATTGGAATACATTGAAGAGCACTTTTGAGCAATAGGACGTCAAAGTGTTCTTTTTCACGTACTGCGATGCTCTTTTTTTTGTTCTGTCGCTAAAACCATCGCCTTACGTACGGCAAGCATGTGCACAAAAGACGCGTAAACCATATTACTGTCGCATAAATGTAACTCTAACGCACACGTACAGTGTTACGCAAGGTGTTCGTTTCCTTATACTTACGAGTACATCAATATAGATTGCGGATTGAAAATATGAAAGCTTGACAGTCGTAGGAGTTAAAATTTCCCAATGAAGGGGAACCGTGATCCTGTCTCCGAAATATGCTTGATATATATTCAACATTCAGTGGAGCGAAGCCGGCGACTTGTGTTACATTCGTACAATTGCAAGCAACGCGGTGGGCTTACTGTTGGGAGCGAGGGAAAAAGTCTCCAAGTTCGGATTCCTCAGGAGCCCTCTTTCGTTGCCGCAGCGAGCTAGGATTTCGGGATAAACGTGTCGACAACACATATGCACGCGACACACACGCTGCATCTTGAGGCACGTTGAAAATACATCGAGAGGCTGTTATACGGGTCAAACGGTTCGGAAAGTCGTAAATTGTTGGGAATTTGTCAAGAGGCACCAACCGTGGGCCTCCACATTCGGTTAAATTAAAGGTAAAACGTTGTTAATGGTGTTAAGGATCGATTAACAATGCGCGTCTCTCGAGTTTCAACAATGACGGGCACTTGCGCTGGAAAGGCGCAGCGGGCGGTCAGCCGGCGCGGCGGTTCGCGTCTTTTCGACAAGGCGCCCGCTTCAGAGGACCAGTGTGATTCATTCACACCCAAGTTTCGCCTCGTTCATTCATCCCCAGATTCATGCCGCGATGAATGGCCGCTGCAGGCCAATGCGCGTACAATTGACGCCCGACATCGCGCGCGGACCGATACTATACCATATACAATACTCGTATATCCCTATCCTGTACTTCCTCACACCAATTAGTCACGTATATATTACGAGCGGATCTGCTTACGTTTGTTACGTTTCGTACTCTGATACGTTCCTCGGGTATGCGTATTCCAGGCAACACCCGTTGGCCTCGAAAACATTCACTCGCTGTAAACATTCGAGATTCAACGCGCCGAGCACCTCCGTACTGTCGTATAATATTATACCGACATCGTATATCCACGTATAGAGTTTAAGCTCCTATTCAATGCCTAAGTTGAGCCACATATATTTACCTGACGTACGAAACCTCTTAACGGTATTCACTCGTATGACTGTTGTCACTTGTGGCGATATTGTCAACGTGTTACCGGAACAATATCAAAGCACTTATACGAGTGGTTTGCTTTCTTTCGACCGCTTTATAACCGAACCGTTGCTCGAATTTTGACAATGTAATGCTGGTATTTTGCCAAGGGTGAATTGAGTTTGTTTCATCGGTCGCTTTGACGCCTGAGTGTACGGTGCCTGTGTGCGTTGTGTGCGCGCGCGCGTGTGTGTGTGTGTGTGTGTGTGTGTGTGTGCGCGTGTGTTCGTAAAGCTCAAGAGGCGCTCCATCAAACTCCGCAAGGGCGACGATGACATACCGACAGTCGACCTACTCAAAAGTCTTACGCGGGAAGCTAAAGCGATAAAATGCGCTCGTACAAACGGTACACCTAGGTAAGTATGTTGCGCACTCACGTTAGTTAGCATTTCACGTACATATGTATATTGTGCGTGATCGTATTAACTGATATGTATAGCCGGGCAAACCTTAATTCATTCTCCGCACATCCCACAATTATCTCAACCTCTGCCTTGCTCCGCTTTTCAAATGCTGGATAATCTTTCGAGAGTTCTCACCAATCCGGATCGAAGTAATTGTTGACCGAACTGACAAATTTTGTTCAACAAATCTTCTCTGCGCATACAGTCTTTTTTCGGTCGTCTAAACCGGTACACGATTCTCAGATGACCGGCAAATAATTTTGCTGACAATTCACTTCACTTGGAAGTAGCGTATCTCTAAGATTATCGCATGTCGTTATGCCGTAGTCGAACCGCGTCGCTTCTACTATCGTTACTCATATTGCTTAGGTATACATATATTGCTACCCTTATTGCCGTTGCCTGTACTACCGCTGTTATTGTCGTCATAATCATCATAATCATAATTGTCATCATCATCATCATCATCATCATCATCATCATCATCATCATCATCATCATCATCATCGCCATAATAGCGCCACTATTCGACTGTTTTGTTGAAAATCCGGGAAAATAACTGACCTACGAAATGATACATCCGATTCAAGGCGTTGACGCCAAAATCGTGCCTAGGTACGTAATCTTGCATTAACGTATGCAGAGAACGGTGAGCCTAACAACTCGGTTATCGTCAACACGCCGACGGGTACGAATTATTGAAATTGATAAGAGATAACGAGACAGAGCTAGGAGATGAAATTGCAGCCATGCTCGGGGTAGTTCAGTGATCTGGGTGGTACATGACCCTGGTAAGACATCGGCTAGATTCCGAGTCTGGTTCACACATCAGGATCGTGACAATGACGAATAGGAACGGCTCTATGGTTATACTACTGCAGCAGCGCTGGGTGTGCATTGTTGAGCTTAACGATGCATCATCTGACGTGACACAATATCGATATACGCGTCTGACCAATCGAGTGCAGGTAATGCGCGGAACCGCCCACAGCTTGGCGAATAATAATCGTACTTCCGAGGTTTTACCTTTACGGCGTCGAATGTGGCAACGTATGCCGATGTCAGATGCGATCGAAGGTACTGAATCGTTCGGGCAGTTGAAGACAGCGAGAAACGATACACTCGCGAGATGTTCCCTTTTTCGAGTTAAAATACCGACCGCTTGACTAATTATATGTCCGGTAGCTCGTGCATGTACCGTATTTCATCAAATATCCGTTTGTCCCAAGTAAGTTGGCAAGACAACGCAATGCATATTACATGTGCCGGCTGGGAAATGAGACTACAAATAAGCGTTGTTTGAAGTTTACCGAGAGGTCGTCCGTATCACCATTGCTGTCAAATTTCAAACAACCACGTGGCAATCTAGGTAAATGAGTATAACGATATCAGAGAGTAACAGCGTCTTTGCAATGGTTTCGGAATTACCAAAATTGTACGATTACGATCAGATCCGTTCGTTCTGCGAGTCATTGGGCGGGTATCGGATCGGTTGGAGAAGCCGGGGTAAGCCAGGCAGGTGCGGATACCTTATACCCAATTCTATATCCTTCTTTAACCGAATGTTTTAGCTGCGCTTCATTGTGAAATACTCGCATTCGAAGCACCTGTAGGCGCCGCCCCTCCGTTAGCCAACAGGCGTAACAGAGGTGGTCGGGAGGTGATCGGAAAATTACTTGTAAACTGTAGGGACCAACTTGAAGCGCGATCAACCATAAAATGCAATAACGTGTCTCAATACATGTAGATACATGTTCTTGAAGTTCTTGACCCTTCCCGCAGTTGACTATCCGCGTTATTCGAATATTTTCGGAACTACATCAGGTATACCGTTTCATCGAGCCAACTCGCAGCCAAGGCCTTGCAATATAAGATATTCACAGCACCTATGTCGTATATGGACATTTCAATAAGTCCACTGCGAGGACACTTGAAATTATGAAACGTGTGGGTACAACGTACGTGTTTCGAGCAAGCGGGCGTTATGATTACTTTATTTATACCTAGGTACGTGTTTGCGCGAGCACATTGCGTTTTCCTTGTTACAGCTATTAATTCGTGTACACAGCTCGGATGCTCATCCCAATCTTGTACAAATTACAGATTACTTACAATGTATATATATTTATATCTCTCGGGCGTTTGTTTGTTTACAGCAAATGTGTCTCATAATGCATGACAGATTTCCAATGAATCACCGTGCAAAACCTGTAGGTACTGCGAGTCTCCTATTTACTGATAAATCTCTTTGCCCGCGTGCATACGATCATCTTTCTCTATCTACAGTTTCAAAATATGACGCTTCGCGATCTGTCTGCTATTACGAAACATAAGTATTCTATTCTTTTTTCTTTCATACGGAAATCGTCGTCGACGGTAATGTGTGTTCATCTCGATACGGCATTTGCCGAACCTGAAATTACGCATGGAAACCCAGGATTTGGAGTTGCGGTGGGAAGAAGAATGAAAAATTCGTGCCATGACGGGATTTGAATCCGGGACCTATCGCGCCCAAAGCGAAAATCGTACCCCTACCACTGAGCCGTTCTTGATCTCGGTCGTTGTTAAATTTGAACAGGATAGCATGTTTGCGTTACACGTTGTCCACTCGATTCTCGAAACCGCAGACTTCAGCTTCGATGTAGTCCCTTGAATGAAAAGCAAAACCCCTATCACGCGAGTCGTAGCCTTCAGTCTGCGTCACAGCATGCCACGCTGTTCACGCAAACTGCGCGACTTCGGACATTTTTTTTGCAGTCGACAAGTTGTTGTACCGTTCCGGATGCCGGAGATCGTAGAGAAATTCTAAAGACGAGTTCACGCCCTGTACCATCAAAATTTTGCACGAAAAATTACAAATTTCCATCACATTTCCTCGATTTTGTTTCGCTCAATTTTCAGCGCAGGAGATACGTCGAATATATTTCACATGTACGTTACCTCCGTAACATCTCCTTGAAACAATTTCGCTGGGGTATTGCCCTGACAAACAGCGGTGGCGACAAATTATTCGAAAATAAAAACTAATCCGGAGTATGGACGAATAAAACTTCATAACAGGGGTGCGGCTTACCGTATAGCGGAGTTGAAGCAGGAAGGTGCACATGCAAAAGCTGAAAGTATTATTCCTTCGGGTGACGCATCGTGAGTAAAACAAATGTGCAACAATGTGACGTGGGAAAAGATATAGCTAGTCTTACAGGAAATGAGACAGCGAATAAGTTCTAAATAATAAAAAAAATGAGTATCCACGCCAAAAGGACAATTACACGTACAATATTGTACGCGTAACGCACGCCTGTGTCTACATACACGACATATTATCTTCGACATAAAATTATATTCGCCCATATGATCAGACGGTATTAAATTATCAGCCGCGACGGGTTGTGTCATATGTCTAAAAATAAACGCACGGCGAGAACCATCCTCAGGCCCATTGTCGCAAGATGCGAGAGAAGAAACAATATAAAGGCACGCTTGTTGGCAAATCGTCCATGTTCTCGGAGGGAGGGGGATACAAAAAAGTTCAGAGCCTTACCTGCGGTGACTCTCGGACCCACTCCTCGTTCTGGGTGCGGGCACGCTACCGCGTGAGCTCGAACGCGTTCTCCGGGATAGAGACCCGCAGAGTCATCCACCTGACAATGAGTGCTTAATCCTCGTTTAACCCTGGCTTATCTACGATCAAACTAGCGAGGATTAACTTGAACGCTGACCGCCCTCTCCGATACGCACGGGCAGGTACGGCCACGTATAATAAAAGGCACATAGCCGCGTGAACGGGACGTCGCTTAAAAAGTGTATTTTCATCAGGTATGCCGCGTTATCGTGGAACGATCTCGTCGGAACTTGTCAGTTATATTGTGAAAACCTCCGACGCGCGAGTTTTTATGAAGGATATTCGGTTGAGGCAGTCGAGGCGGTTAATGACAAAACTGAGAGGTAAGGATTCCGCTATTTCTCTCTCGCCCAAGCCCCAAGTCAAATACCGAAATCTGTCTGATCAGAATCGATAAATAATTCGAAATCAGCGTGGAATTGATTTGTAGAATATCTGCAGTTCGAGTGGGTGACTAGAGTCGGGCATGACACGGGATTCAAGTCCAAGGCCCAGGGCGCTCAGCGATTTCGAATAGCGGTTATCCTCCCCGGGAAACATAATGCCGGAAATTTCCATAATAATTTTCAAGCCCCTCCGAGGAGTGGAAATTAATTCACACCTTCTGTGGCCTGTCTCCGGGACAATGAGACACTCGAACCAGTCGCTAACTGGTCATAAAAAATCGCGCCTACTTATGCTCGTGTTGATTTCATGCTATACTGAGACTAATCATGACGCTAAATCAACATCAACCCTTGAAAAAGTGCGCCAACTAATTATCTTTTATTGTCCCGTGTTTGCCGCTACCGCGCTGGCCCGAAATGAAAAATGCGGGACATGGCAAAGGTTTCCTTTGTGCAATGAGGATTTATTTCCTTTGCAAAGCTAAGGGCACGAATTAGCCTCCGTTCGGGTATTCACCGCTCAGTTACATTTATTGCAAAACGTATACTGCTCGTTGTTTATACACGTGCATACAGCCAAATGCATATTTATGTTTGGCCTGCGATAAAAATAGTATGAGACACATCCGTGGCCGGATAAATTTAATACCGGAAGGCTTTTATGGTGCTGGGGTGCTAAAAAGAACTTCAAGCGTCCGAATATGAAACATTTTCCTGAATTATTTGTCGAAAACACCTATAAGGATAGTAAAGCTCCGAACTGGAAATTAATTAAACGTAGCCTGCAATGTTCGTTCGTCGCTTTTAGGGATATAAGGTCCAGGCTTGTTCGCCACCCGTGCTCCCGTGGTTCAGGGTCCGGTCGATCGGCTTAACGACAACGTCTTATAATTACAGGGCTCTGGATACTTGCAACAGACCGTTGCTATTATTGCTTTGATCGTTGTCGCCGATATGCCGGCTCATGTTTGTTTATTTCTTTGCCCCATGACTCCCGGTTGTCACGTGCATGAAAGCCAGTCTGTTCATCTCTAATTACCTCACGGCGAAATAAATTCAAGTTATAACGGTTTGAGGCAGAAACAGTGTCGAATAGTGGTGAAAATAAAATGAAAACACCACGCAGTAGCTCAAATTCGATTATTCTTCTATTATCACCAAGATTCAGCAACCCTCACTCGGTTAAATATATCATTCCGTTGAAGAGGGTCCTTGCTACGGAAAAATTGTTTCCCGCTCGATTGGCCGACCGATAAGACAACGCTCGGTCCTCTTGACAAAGCCGCCGCGCCGTGTTCAAGTGCTAAATTGCTAACCCATATTCTCTCTACGGCGAGCCGTTTGAATTCATCGGTATCCGTTCGAAGGTTCGATTCGCGAAACCGTTGTCTAAGCTCCGACATGCTGTTTTAATACAATGCAAATACACAGGTATTATCATGTGTAAGGCACGAGTGTGAACATAATGTCTACTTTAATAAATACCTACCCATACGGTAACACTGTCTCATAGTGAAACCGAAAGTACACTGGGTACAAAACCCGGGACACAATAAGTTACGGTCGTACTTAAGTATAATATTCTGCGCATTATAATGCGTTCTGCTTATGAATTGTAGACAGTAGCACGTTACGTGTACACCTATGTTATTCATCTTGTTGTACAAGAGACCTAAGTAAACCAGAATCCAAATGGTATGTATGGGGTGGGTAAGCTGGGCGGTGGGTACGCAGGACAGGTATGGGTAAAAAGGTATAGGAGATAGGTAGGTAGCTGGGTGCGTAGGTATAGGTATAGGTAGGTAGGCAGGCAGACCGGCGGATAGATACGTTTCATGAAACGTCGGTAATGCCAATAATTGATGTATCGTATACATACGTACGCACGTACGGATACATATATATATATATATATATATATATATATATATATATATATATATATATATACACAGGCTGACGCAAGTTACGCAAGTTTTTATCGAGTTTAGGTCAGAGATGGCTTAGGAATAGGCGTCGGTAGATCCTGAACATCGCATGTGTTTGATCAAACCTTTTGTATGGCAGTAATGTAACAATAGTTGCCGATCGAAGCGAATTTGTGGGGTGCCGGTGGCTATTGTAGATTCCTGCCTATGACGCGCGTGTATCTGCCCAATGTGTGTGCACGAGTACTTAGCGTAATAACGCGGTTCAAAGATATCGCAAGGGGTTGGGTAGATTGTGCTCTAGCTGTGAACACAATGAGGCTGGGTCAGCGTTGGCAGATATTGCCAAGGTTTTGCGGCAGATCCGTTCGTTCCTCGTTAGCCTCCCGAACAACCTATATCGATAATGCCATGAGAACCGTTGCCGCGAATTTATTCAATTATTTCACATCGAATCGTCGGACTTTTCTGAATAAGAACATTCGTCCAAAGGTCATAAACGTGAAGCTTATAACCACACGCCATGTTTTACCACCGCCTGTATAACGCACATAGATAATAATTCGGTTTTACACAGCTTTGCATACTTATTTAGGTGCTTGCGTCCGTGCACGTAGTTACGATTCTAGAGGTTTGACTTCCTGGTCCGCCGCGCGGAAACCATCGAATTTCTCGCAGCATCTGCTCCTTGAAATTGGACAATTTTTTTCATACAAACGCCTCTCCCAGGGTTATCCCCCTTATGAGGTTAGCGTGCATCAGAATGAATACTTCCTCGTTCGATTTGGCCCACCAATCGTAAGAATTTGCAATGCACTATATTCACTCGAGAGGCTACTATAACCTGTAAAGGAGGCGTGAAATCACGGCGGTCTTCCTACCTTCCATTTCGACCAAGTCCTTTGATAATTCGCGTGCCTAATTCGTACGGGCTCACTGTGTTTGCCTTCCTTTGCCCCTAACAAATTGTACGCACACCGTCGGAAAGGTGTCCCGTCAAGAAGGATGAATCCCCGTAGAAACGGGACGCGCAGCTGTCGTTTCTGTGGTTCCCGTGAAGTGTGACTCTGACATACCGGATATTTGTACCGGGCAGCAATATAGCTATGGGCGTCTGTACTACGCGCGATGCCGCTTGGATTAATTTGGAAACTCGAGGAACCGAGAAAACATATTTTCTTTACACACCGAGATCCGGTGTGTCGGTGTGTGACGTCGGGTTTTTGAAAACGTTACTCACTTGCGAGCGTCTGATGCAAGGAAAACCATTTTGATCCCGGCATGTTACAGCGAATGGCACAGCATGCCCATAATCGCGTAAAAAATGCCGGATATAGGGCTGACACATTGACCCGCACGCCGGAAAAAACTGCCAGACTCTTTCGAAGACTACGGTGTGCCGGTGTTCTGTTTCGCGAGGCAAGCACCTAGTATACGGACGAGTGTTGAGCCTTGTTGTCAAGGCGTCGACAAAGGAGTACAGCGAGTGCCTGAATTTTTGTTGGATACCCACGGTACATTGATTCCCTAATCTCAGAATTGTACGGATCCTGAAAACCTTATACCTACAGTAATAATCGTCGCCGTGGTAAGAGATTTCATCGCATAGTCAGCGAACCGATAAATATTTAACACCTTCCCGCGTCTCTCTCCGTTCCCACTCGTCATATCTGTTGCTGAGCCAACAAGCTGAAGGTGGTTTCAATGACGGTTACCATACACCCGGAGCGAAGTAATCTTTATTTTCCAATCAAGACACGTGTCAACTCCAACTGAAACGTCGATCGTACAATCCCGACCGTAAGCATGATGGGCTTCGAAACCGACCAACAATGATTCTCGTACAGTCTTACGGTGCGAGATGAACTTTCCGTACGGTCCTTTTCTTCTCTCCTACGTTCCGTTTTCTCCTCGAGGCCCGCGTAGTATAGATTTCATTCATAGAGCCAGTACCACTCGAGGGTGTATTGTCACCGGAATACCTGTAACTTAGCCATTGGCACTATTGCCTTGAGCGTAAAATTTAAATTTCTCCTCCAAGGGTATCCCAATTTCGAAAAGAAGGAATAACGTCAAGAGGCTCGAGGTCAAAGAACATACCTGCAGCGGCGCGTTGGTCGTAAGACTCTGGCAGTCCTGCCCAAGGAGCATTGAGCCGAAATTTATCAGGCGTATACACCTTACGCTGGACAAACCGACATACCTGGCTACGTTACACGAGTCCTTTTCTACAATCGAATCATCGGACAGTGGCAGTCCGAAAGAAAGTCATTGTCGATCCATAATAGATGAATGGGTGAGTGCAACGGTTTTCTGGGCGTTGGCATCAATGACGCTCGCAGAACCGCACCATGGTGCCACCGCGGTGCACTAAGCTGTTTTCCTAAGATGCTTCGTTCTATTATTCAATCTGAGAATCTGTGTACCTCTTGGAGCCGATTACGGCACAGGACTCTTGCTAATCGATACGGGCTCGCCGGCTTTTTGATGCAAATTAAACTGCAGTGATTAAAATAGCGAGTATAAGACTAGTGGTCCAGAGGGTTTTTGGCAGGGGTTTATACACTAGTATGAAATTGCGTAAAGGCTGAGCCTGTGGTGACACTGTTGGTTGAAGTAGCTTCCTCTCTTTTATTATTAAGTTATTCGACCTGAGGACATTATTTGACGCCTGCAGGAGCCATCAAAACCTGACAAACCAAAAGATATACCCGAACAAAGAAACAAAAAACGCAAGACTTGAGGAAACACATCTGCGAAACAATGCTTGTGCAAATGCGGGTGTTTCTATTGAACATCTTAAGGGGTAACGCCACTCTAGGATTTTGGAAAATACGATTTCTTCTTACTTGACCCGAACAATAGTTTAGCGTTATAGCAACCATAACCAGTTTGTCTTATTGCGAAAATTTTTATTTCAACAGGTTCAATTCACCATTCCGTCGCACAGTGCTCGTAAGACTTTAAACGCATTTTTCTCGAAACCACTTTTTTCAAACTGGGAGGACAGATTACGTTGTTTTTTTTTTTTTTTTCTACACCACCATTCAAACTGCTTCTTCTTTGAACGATTTACTGCCTATTTTTTGGCCAAAAATCAATTCATTTCTTCAAAAGTGTACCATTTTTGCAAAATTTGAGTAATAAAAAAATCCAACGTACTTCCATAGACAATGGTATACTGGTTGTAAAATTTTTAGTTTTTTTGTTCCAGGTCTTATTATACTTTACGAGACATCCGTCCTCCCGTGAAGGAGTTTTAAAAAAACGGTGATTTAAAAAATATGCTCTGTCGTCGCCATTTTGCATCGAGACGTGGATAAAAAAAGTTCGTTTTTTACATACTTCTCTCTAAATATGAATCAGTTACAAGTATGGCACTGGAGAAAATCAGTGTATATGCATTGGAAATCAGTGGGATATCAGTGAGAAGTCACTGTAACGTCAGTATATATATACATGCACTGTTTTTTTCCCAGAGGTATACTTATAACTGGGAATCAGTGAATTTTCGCTAATTCAAAGTTATAGAGTTCAATATGCGTTAGCTAAGCCCTCTGGATAGAAATCCTATTCCTTTGTCCATACTATCAAAATAAATCGTTAACGTCAGGCCCTTTTTCGGCCGCTAGAGTGGTGTTACCCCTTAAGAGGCGCGGCTACAGATGCATTATATAACGATGGTTACCAACCCATCCCTCCATCGGCCCACACTAGCTAATCCCTCATTGGGACGCGCCCGAACGGGTATGGTGAGGCTGATAGTAATTATAATTGTTATTTTTATTTGCATTATTATTATTATTATTATCATCATCAAACTTTACGACAAAAAGTGACGTGACGTACATCAGGGGAAGTCTGATGAACAATTTACAGTACCTTGGCACTGTATCACGTAAGATTGGAAATTTAGTCGCATCAAAAAACGGGCTTGAAATTTTTGTTTTTCTTATCGCAACTTCATCGTTGTTTCAAAGTAGAGTTAAAAATATTTTCATAAATTTTTTACCCGTTCTTTTTTTTTATATTTCGCTTTACGTTGGTTTTGTACTTCGCGTTTGCGGAGAAAATTAGTCGACACAAATGAGAAATCCTACGTGGTATCCAGCACATATTCGAACGTAGTCTTAATTTAATTATATCGGGATTGCGCTAATTCCAGCTGGGGAGGTATCGAAGAAAGGAGTCATTGATCATTGTTGCGTAAATGAGGAAGCGACAAAGATATGGTTTAACCAAAGAAACAACTCCGATAAATCTATCCAAACATTCGTTTAATTCTTTTACTTACGTGACACCGGCGCGCTCGGTCTCTTTGTCGGCCTCGATCACGCTATACGTCGCAAATTAATCTCGGGAATGTTGAAATTAAACATTCCGCGAACCCCCCCACCCCCGTGGCATTTTAAGCTCGCAATAAAAACGTTGGCGCATTATTCCGGTCGCGTATCAGGCATACAACGTTGGCGGAGCGACAACCCTAGACCTACCGCAACACCCCTCTGTCAAGATGGGACGATTAAATTATTAAATTAGGGATTGGTGCCCGAAGGGACACCTAGACACGGAGCATACGCGGTTCGCCGAGGGTTCGAGGGTACCGACATCTGGATATCGCACGGTCTCTTATGTTTGTTCAGCTCTAACGCATCGACAAGCGCGTGTATACGATTTCGCGTATCATCGAGAGGACGGAGGAAGGCATACCAAAAGCAGGCCTGCTCGTATTTATCCAATCGTAGCTCCAGAAGTGAAAACGGTTATTGAAATACGTCGGCAAAGAGATATAAATGAACTTCATCCAATTATCCATTCGAAATAAGGCCTGTAACTACTTCGAGCGGTAAGCTCGAAATCACTCGATCGGTGTTGAACTTTCCCCGTTATGTGTACCAGTGGACGTATAACGCGTATTCGGCACGCTGAATTCTGGCTCTGGTGCGTTACATTTATTCTCTACTCACCGCACCATGATCCCCATGATCGTAGGACCCAGGGGAAGAGATCGGTTATCCTCGAAGGCGCTAAAAAGGTGCTCAGCTAAAGCGACAATTGTACCGCTGGGTAATTCTGAAAGTGTTGCGTCATGCCCGCGTTAATTAAGGGTTCGAAATTTCAAGAGGAGATTAATGCGCAAGGCATTGTCACGTGTCGTTTTATATGGAACGACTTTTGAACGAGATAAAATTGCCTCGTCATTGAAAACCGGTGAACCTCGTTTCCAGTTGAACCGCTGTAGGTTCAGCCATTTATCCCTTGACCGTTTATTCGTTATTGTTATTTCTTAGGCCGTATCGTAACGCAGCTAGGCGCATCTCTTCGTATTCGATAATTTCAACGAAGAACGCGGTTGTACGTATCTATCGTACGCGATTAACTCTTACGTATAGGTACAGGGTTTGCTACCAGATTCGTGTACGTAGGATGGGACACAAAATTGCACTCTGCAACGTTAACGAAAATATTTGGATACAACTCGTTATAATGTTTAGCACATTTTTTGTTCCATTCAGTCGGGAGCACCCTGAATATGTCATACTGTCACCCTAACGCCAAGCGGACACCCCAGGGTCCCAGCTACTCCTAATACGAACCATGATGTGCACAAAACAAATGCATAGGGTAAGCATACGTATGTCTGTGTTAATGTTGTACACATGCGATATGTTTGAATGGAACGTCGCAGTCGCCCTTGGCTGACTGGAATATCTGCCCGGCCATAGGACGACAAATTAAAAAGGACTGCCCTGCCAATTAATACGGACCTGGTGGACGCGCATCGCGTGCTGCGCGTCTGAGGATAGGGTGATTGGGTCGATTACGTACAGCGAGGACTTCTATTTTTCAATTTCATCACCGACGACAGAGGGATGCGATGCGAAAAATGATATTTAAAACACCTTCCTGAAAAGTTGGCTTTCCAAAGCCTGCGGCATGTGCATAAAGTGCCCCATTTCCGAACAGTGCGGCAACGCGACGTCGGCGTATACACACATTTGTAATGCCACGCTTTAGACTCTAGGGCCTTCTTTGGCGCATGCGTACTTTCGAATAAGTCAATTTCACGCACTGTGTCATTGAAAGTAAGTTACTTGCCTCTGTTGTACACGTGCGTGAGGTATAACACACTTGTCTACAACATATATTGTACATAAATATAACGCATGACCATGTGTACGGTACACATACCCGCTCCTTTCCGAGTGCACGTGCACGGTTCTGGTTCTCCCGGTCATCCGGTTCGTCATGCCCGGGGCATGCACCGATACATCCGTACCGAATCGCATACGCTACGTGTACCGTCGAGCGTCAATATCAGTTGCTCGCCCGTCGAAGCAAACGTCTGGACGTACAAAAGTTCGGTACAACCGAATACCGGCTGATTTGTCAGGGACCGATTCAATGTCGTTGTCACTTGTCACAATAAAATAACGATGACGGCCCATCCAAAGGGGTATCGGTGAACTGATTTATCAACTTTCACGAAACGAAGACTCATCTCCGGGAGTTTATATCTATTTCTTGCAATGCAACGAGTAAGAATGTTTGTCCGGTTCCCCCGACACGAAAACCACTTATCGCATAAATGACACCGTGTTCAACCGATTATTTCATCGTATTAGCATTTGGCATGTGATTAAATGTAATCGGAAGGAAAATTGATACGTGCGCGCTTAAAAAAACGGCAGTAATGTTTCGCGGTATTAGGGGTAGAGGAAGATTTCTGAAATCCCACGAAATTTCTATATTCCCCTTTGTATTCCTATTCCTCGGGTTAACCAACGACACGTTGTATCGACAACTTTAACGTCAGGGGTGGACGATCTATTTAATGAACGCGGATGCGTTAAAGAGTGACGTGAAAGAGAGTTGCAGCGGGGGGTCCAAAAAACCGAACCGTCTGTGCTGTGCACAAGCTGGTCAATGAATAAACACGCGCGTAAAAAAACATAGGCGAACCGATGGTTAATGAGATGAAGAAGGTTTCATTGCTGATCAAGAATACCAACACGGTAGACGTCGGAAAATATAGACGTCATTAGTTCCATTATGCAGTTACTCGAATGACAAATTCGTATTAATGACAGGGGTTTTTCTTCTCTTTTCTCCTCTCCTCTTCGTTCCTTTTCTCTCCATTACTACGCTTCTGTCGACTCATGCTGGCACAATGACGTAACAGTTGGTTCGAGTCTTTCACCGGAATGCATTTCTAGCTTTGTAGATTTGAAATTCAAAATTACTCCAGTCATATGTCGACCCAGCACCAGGCGGCACACTTTTGTCATGGAGATGCCGAAAGACGTTCCCATCGCGTAATACAAATACGTTATGCACATGTACCTGTATACGTCCAACATATACATCATATTAACAAACAAGCTCGGTGAAATGGTCTCAAATTTTGTTAATATTGTTAATTAGCAATACGTTTATCGGACGAGGAACCGATGTGGGCGACCGAAACTCTGTGGACCTACCATTCGGTCCGCGTGTCATCGAAGCTTTCCTCCTATTCGTCAACGATCTCAATACCGCAGGTCAATCAAATCATATACATTTCAAGACTTACAAAACCCGTATACGGAAGTGACAAACATCCTTTGAGGTTTGAACTGAACACTCGAAATAACCAGTGCGACGTCGCTTGTCTCAACGCCAATGGGACATTTGCTCCCCTGCGGCATTTCTCACTTTTAACTTGTCTTAAAAAAATCATAAAGCATGCGAGCGGCGCGGCGGAAGGGAGACCGATTCTCCGTTCCCTCGTCCTCAACCCCATCGGTGCCTGGAAAAATTAACGCAACCAATTCTTCATCTCGTCCAATTCTATTCGTCTGTATTTCCTTCACTCCTCCCCGATTCCTTGTAAGGCGTGAGTCCGGTTTCGGGAGGGTTAATAAAAATACAAGATTAAACGGTAACTTAACATAGTGTGTATAGCTGTGCGATGTCGTACATTACACAAACTGTACAAATACGCACCTATACGTATAATCGTACTAGAGATACGCGAGTACCCTCGATATTATGAGGAATTACACGCAACATCGACTTCCCATTGCCAATATGCTACTTGTTTACCAAATTAGCGGGCACCCGTTTGACGATAGGTGTACCCACCGCTCCTGAGTAATGACACACCCGTCAAGCCTAGCGCACACCCATAGAGCGTCGAGAGACACTTGATTGCGCATGGTCGGGTTGATTTCAATTGCACGCGTACCGAATCTGGCTAACCGGGGCTTTGTTGGAAGTGTATCCCACGGGAAAAACAGCCGTACGGATTAACGAACTTACCCGTGAGTAATCCTTGCTTACTGGCGAATTAAGTATGAGAATCAAACCGATCGTCTATAATGAATCATTGAACAGAGTAAATGACCCGCTCGATGACGGGTGCTGATGGTTTTTCCACATATGTACAGAACATGCGGAAACAGTTGTAACACCGGCAAAATATGTTGTGTATTATAATGCCCATGAACCTCCCGAGCCCGCCAACGATAAGAATAATAGCTGGCAATATACGCCTTTTATCAGTATTCGAGCGTGCTGTCCAACCCGTCCCTTCTCCTCTAACGTCCACGTACCGATCGTTGGCCGCGGTTTTCGAAGTTGGCCACTCGAAGTGTACTTTTACACGCACGCGTCTCCTTCATAAATCACGCCGTTCTATTGCGTCACTACATTCGGCCGACGATGCCGTGGATGTAGCGCGCGTGCCAAACGGTTCGATAACACCGTCAAGTCAACAATGCTCCCACCGTTTTTTCACTATTATTATACATCGATTCACTGATTCTTAATTTTTTAGACCAGCCCAGGCAATAGTCTCATCCCATTTGAAACGAACACGCCGCCTTTGGCATCGGAAGGTTGTCTGTTTGAAACCCATGCACCATTGAACTCGAATGTTATCGGCTCAAGACTCTCAGACTATTTCAATTCTCATGTCGATTATGAGTGAAGAAGAAATGAAGAAGAAGAAATTATCGGCGGTCAGCAAAATATTTTGTTTTTTCCGTCAATGACACCCGACACGTTCCGCCTGCAGGTACAATATACAGAAGGTCCGATGAACGCCGATCTGAACCTACGAGAATACCTGAGGACTATCTTACGTACAGTTCACGTCGATGATGATTACTGCCTTTTAATTTCATCTCTTCTTGTCGATCCTCAGCCGTTTGAGCAGCGAATAACGCCAGGCTTCGGCAATTAAAGCACGATAGCTCAGAAGTCTTATAAATAAAATCAGGGTTGCCAGTTTGAAACCTCAGGTTCATCAGTAGATGGGATATTGCTAGGCTTCCGATCGAATTAATGCTGATTGGGAAGATAATCTTGGCCATTCTCTCCGCATCGAACTTATCTACCTAATTGGCTTCACGTGATGTCTATCGATCCCGAGATTCTGTCACACAGAAAATGTAATTTTGTTACCACACGCCATAAGATCAAGATGCACAATGCATACATCACAGTGCCTTATACGCATGTACGAACGTGTATTTATATTTTGATATTGAATTTATTGTTGGGGCACAAAGAGCAAGCCGAAAACAGCGAACGGTGATTTTGAGCAAAGTTTTGAGAAAATTTTGAACACATTTGGTGTGAAAAAGTATCCACGCATGTAGGAACGACCTTGATAGCGATCAAAACTTATACGCAGGGTTTTATTTCACGTGGCCCCGTTTCTTTGTAATCTTAAAAAAAATCTAGAGAAAAGCGAAAAATCAAATGAGCGCAATCTTTCACACAACGTGGAACGCTCATCGTTTCGCATAACCTTTCCTTCGACCTAAACAAGCTATTTAGGGTGAGCCACGGTGGAAAATCGGAAATTTTTATTTTTTTTTCTGCAACACCCTGATACACAGATACAAAACCCTTCCTTTTCGATCCACCATTCGGTTCTTCAAACAATCATAACGGCGTTGATCAACCGTCCGGACGAACCAATCGATACGGAGGAAGGCTAGTCGATACACCGGAGTGCGCGCAAAGCGAGAAGGCCCTCTTGGCGGCGCTCCTCTCGATTTCACCGTTTTCACCTCACCGCCCGCGCCGGTGAATGCTGCCGTATCTCGCCCTACCAAAATCGAATTGGACACTTGAAAGAAACTAAAGGGAACTACTGTCCAATGATGGCACGCCGCTCTTTGCTCTGCCGTTCCAGCCCCTCAATGTGTCGAGCATCCCTGAATCAATAAAGCAGACTGCGGTAGTTTCGAGCGATGCGCGGCATTCCCCTTCTCCTCCTCCTCCGCCTCCTCCTCAAACACACCGTTCCGCTTTATACACGTACGCTCAGCTACACGATCATCTGTGGAACGCCTTTCCTACCCCTCGAATCTGCCACCGTTCGTTCATTTTATTTCACTCTACTTATACGTCCCTCTCCTTCACTCCTTCACTTTTCACCCTCTCTCTGTATGTAGGCCTATGTATATGCGTGTATGTTTGTATGCATGTACGCTACGAAATATTATGGTAAAGAGAGAGAGAGAGAGAGAGAGCGAGAGAGAGAGAGAGAGAGAGAGAGAGAGAGAGAGAGAGAGAGAGAGAGAGAGAGAGAGAGAGAGAGAGAGAGCCTACACAAGTCCCAACTACTTCCACCCCACGCAGCCTCTCTCTCCACCTATGTGCGTGCGCGTATGTTTTTTCTATTCAACTGCTTTTAATTATCATTACTTGGTTTAGCTCGCTCGTTGACATTCAAAGGAGGGTGGCGCACACGAGAGTGAGTCCACAATGTATACACATATCAAGCTATTCAAGCTCGATAGTTTAATATGTGCTGCTTATAGGTCGGTAAACATTTTTCCGGGCTATAAATTCAGTCAAATCGCGTGACGAGGTGCGGGACGTAACACGTGGCTCGGATTTTCAATCATCTTCGAATGCAATTACATCGTACAAGTTTGTCAAAATTCGCACTTAAATAAATTCTACCATGACACCCACCTCACGACACGTAATGAGCAATATCTATATATACGCAATTGAATTTCATGTCAACGATGTTACTTGAAACAGTTCGTTTTGGTTCAAATCCGTTGATGAGATGCTCTTGTCCGGAGCGGGGAATATCTTCATCATAAGGCATCATTTTTATACCGCAAGTAACGACAGGACCCGAGAATCAAAGAGCATTCGGCTACCGTTCACGATCCGTGCGGTGTATTGCAAAATTCGTGCCATTTCGATCGAACGAATACGGCACGTCTTACGCAGAATCACAAGCGGCAACATCGACTATTGTAATTCTTATCAGCGATCGTGTTTGAATACATGGAAAAGAAAAGAGGGAAGCACTTGAGCGCGTTGCGAAACCTATTGAACTCTATGATTTGCTTTGACATCAAATTGAACCTTTCCGACATCTCCCCGCGTCATATCGTTCCCGAAGGTTCCCTCCATATTATTTTATACCTGAATCAAATCCGTGTATATGAGCGTGTACAACGTGCAGCATCCTGCAGATGCTCGATGTTGAGATAAACCTGCAACTGCCCCTGCCTTCCCTTCCTTCCCTTCGTCCTACTAACCCTTCGCCGCTCCGGTAAGGTAATGATATTATTAAAATATATGTAATGCGCACGCCGTATAAGCGGTATGAGGGAGCTCACTCCCACTTCGATTCTCCTCCATGATCCCCAGGTGCACTGCTGGCTGTTACGGAAACGCACAGGTATGCGTCGCTCATATTTAGTCATCCCTGAACGATGTGCCCTAAAATGCATCGCCACAATTTCAATTCATTTTCAATTTTCCCGCAGGAAGTAACGAGAAAATCTTAAGGGTTGATCGGGAGTTGGGCCCCAGGGTGGCGGTCTTCCGAATGTGTACAAGTACAGATTATTGATACCTGAATTTGAACTTTGGTCACTGTATTTACAGCAATCGTGAGAGAAGTGAAAAGGGGAAATGTATAAGTGCATAAGAGCGGAATCGTCAATGTCAGGATTCGTAGAGGAAGAAACGAGAAAAGTAGACGAAAATTGTCTTTATTGTATGCACTTGTATTTTTCACATTTATACACACGCATATGTAGGATATACTCGACACAATATGTGCAATTCGGGGTCCGATTTTTCGCCAATTGAACATTCTTTCTGATCACGAGTGAACGCCTCGGCATGTCCAGTTTTCTTTCACCTACGAGCCCGACAGAATGTAACAAATGTTACCGTATCCACACGTTCAAGTGTACCCGTCGATAGACTTTCGTAATTGATAGGTAAGAATTTCAATAACTGACCAGACGTTCCAGTAATATATTTTTATAAGGGGTGAAATCACCCTAATGTTTGGCATGCCGGCCTAGTAATCACGATAGATAAAAGGCATCAAATGTTTTCAATCAAATGAATTAGGTTGCCGCGTCAATCCATATCATTATACAAACGGTCCTATTGCAGACTTTAAGCCGAAAACGTTTATTCAGAACATACTGAATTTTTCATTACCTGTTAACTTTGCCTGTCCGGTCACTTTGTCCCGCTCAGGAACCCATTTCATTTGCGTTGCGGCCTTAGTTTTTCAACAGTACCTATAACACCGATACACATCCGGTACACATGGAGAGATTTTTATTTGCGACAAAAGGATGTAAGAATCGGATGAGATCGGTAACCGCGGTGCAGTGGGTGGTGCGGTGGATCGAAAAAGGAAGACCGATGGACCAAGCCTGTTCAACCGCTATCATCGGCAAGTCTGCATTATTTCGTATCGAAAAAGAGACCGGTTTTTTTCGTTGTGCACGCCTGTAGATACAGGTGAAAATGTTGTACGATACATTTGATTATTCTGCACAGGTACATTTTACGTACGAAAGTTTCATGTTTTCTTTTCTTTTTTTCTTCTTTAATTAATATTGTACGAGCTTAGGGGAGAATAATTTGGTAAATTTTTTTCTTTTTTCGTTTGAGACAGACTTGATGCAAATTACGAGCACGTTGGAGACCGTGTCGTATCACGTCACTGATGCCGAGGTATACCTGCGCGTAATTAAAAGTTGAAAACATCAAAATTCAATTGCCCGCAAATTTTGCAGTAACAGCTGTTTATGGCCAACTCGGAAGAATGCTGTCCAATTTATTTAGACCACTCCACTTCACGCGCAAACGGAGAGCAGGAATCCTCTTCCACGAAACTTTCCCATTTTTGGGGAAAAATATAACGGACTCGTTCGATTCGTACCACTCCGCAGCGCAGCGTGCGAATTTAATGCAAGTAATATCATCGCCAACTGGTGCGCGTATATGTATATGGCATACAATAAGCATGCCGCAAGTTGGCCCAGTGTACGTAGGAAAGTGTATCGACATCCTTCTACATACGCGTACCTCATACTACCTGTACAGTGCACGTCACCTATACATCTGGATAAACATCCGCAGAACTATCTACAGTACCCTATTCGTACACAATTCTTAGTATGTAACATTGGAAAGTGAAAATGATGCGTAATTTATGTATCGCAGGATGCCTGCATACCTGCGTACGTATAACACAGGTTACACGTGTATCGATGAAAACGTATTTCATGTACCGTACGTGTTATTCTCTTGACTTGAACATTTTTCGATAAGACTTCCTCTGGCAGATGAAACGGAAAGATTGCCATACAAAATAAATTATCGTAATCTAATACGTTGTATGTGATTGCCGCTTATTAATTTACACGGATTGATATTATTATCTTCTCACACATATTCAGTTTTGGTGGGTCCTAGTTAGAAACTGTTCGATGAAATTTGTTCCAAAATACTAACTCACAGAATTGCCCTTATACGAGATCCCTCGTGGAACAGCAGGATTTGAATCCATTGGAGCCCGATACGTCTTACAGCGGTGAAAATGATGAGACGAAAATATGTCACCCTCGTGAGGCGGCGTGGGAGGTTGATGTGGGTGGGGTGCAAACGGCAGCGGTCAATACAATGCAAGAAACCGTCTCGGGTGTTAGTTGGGACAGTTATTTCCAAGGAATTCACTCTAGATATACGTGTATTGTGTAGTATGTAATTAACAATTGCGTTGTATCATAGATTGTTTTAATTGACTTTGTTTAGTTGGAAAGGTACAGTTGCCGGGGGTATACTTAACATTTCTGTTATACGTATAATACATGTATCTGCCTGCAAACGAGGCTTTAGAAAGCTGCCCAACAGTAACTGATAATATCGATTCCATTCATGTTAATAGATATAATGCAAGTATGTTGCCTCAATCGCGAATATTCTCAGTGGAATATCTAGGTATAATATTGTGCGAAGGGGATTTTGGCGCATCGGCAAGGATTTGGGATTGAAGCGCGTGTAAAGTTGCCGTAAACGAAAGATGGCCAAAGGTGAACTACCAAAATCTAGAAAAGAAAGGAATCGATTCGAAATGCGAGTCTGTAAAGCTTTCAAGTTGAGCCGTGGGTGACCTATGTAACCGCATCCGTCAAGAACCGCGTACACTACCGTGGCAATTCCAACTGTGCATCGATAGATCGATCCGACCGTTCACTCAGATGCCGGAGGGATATATGTACAGTAGCTCACTGGGTCCGTTTATTCTTTGTCCAACTGACGCCAGGCTTGTTGCTGTATTCAATCGATGTCAATTCTAATTATTGACAAAGACGAGTGAGTTTATAAAATTTATCAAAATTACTTTTTTATTGAAAGTGGAGGTTGTATTCCTAAGAGCCTAACAAATAACATTCACCGGCTTGGTCGGCATGAAGTTGACTTAAGCACGAAAGGTCGTACCTTCAGAATCGGCCGACAATTCATCTAAAATTCAACGTCTCCCATCCAATCGTCCGGGCAGAGGTGTTCTTTTAACATATTTTTTCAGATATCGGCTCTCGAGTTCGATTCGGCCTCACGAGACAACATTTGCTCATCGACAGGTTTCTCAACCTACGACTTACATCTCGACGAAACTTCATGCGCGCAGCGTGGACAGGTATACATATTATACGATGCGTTGCGTCCCATTGTCTTACGATTAATAATATATACACATAATTTCTACAATTGGTAAATATTATAGTATTCATTCGTTGCCTTTTGTGCCATAGACACTCCCGCTACGTCTCTGCCGAGGGGGCAGCGAGTATACGCAAATCTGCAAATATTTTTTGTAATGCAATCAGCGTTAGGAAAAGTAAACGCGTGTGATCGTTGCTTGGCCAGCTCTCCGTCCAACTTGCCACTTTTTCTGGACAATTGTGCACAGGTGAGAAAGCATCAATTCGGAGTTTTGGCAAGTTATCGTTATACGTACACCTACTACAGTTTCATCAGTTCTCGGAAACTATGAAATGGCTATGTTACGAGTTCGAGCCAACACTATTAACTAAGGGCTCAGCTATTAACTAGAGATTGATAGATAGAGCCTTATAATTTCTTATTCAACACGGCTAGTCCATTTCCGAACTTATCTGGGCCGACATTGAAACGATCAATCATCAATCCATTTGAAATCCCAGTTGGCCGGTATGCTTACGCGTCCTATTCGGCGTGCCGCCGACGGAACGGGAACTCTGTAACTCACGGGTCCGAATCACGTCCGATACTTGCCGAAGCTCAATTATGTCCAGCGGGCAAATACTTCACCGTTTGAAAACTGTCGGCGGTAATGTCTCCGTCCATCCGCCCTACTTCCTCTTTCGTCGGCTCCGCTCCCCCTGCTTCTTACGATTCTTCCGCCTTCGTCTCCTTCTTCTTCTCCGCCTCCTCCTCCTCCTCCTGCTCTTCCTCTTCATCCCCCACCTCCTCCACCCCCGTCAGGGCTCGATTCTTTGAAAAGTTCCATGTCCGTTTCCCACCTCTACCCATAGCACTCGCTCCCCGATCTTCCTTTAAGCGCCGGGATCGGCGTGGTTATTTATATCTAAATGTCAAACAGGAGAAGAGAGGAGCCAAACAAACCTACCTCAGCCTTACAACTGAACACAGAGAGCACGTTGCAACCGAGGGTTCAACGTCTGAATCGACCTCGTTAACGAGTTGCGTCTTTCAGGACAACAGTTAGGTTTGCAAATAACAGAACTGAGAGGACATAGGTGAGGGACTGTCAATGAGTGAGTTGTTATCTATATGTATGAAAAGTCGGACGATCTGTTACGGTAATAGCAATAGTACAAAAGTTTTAAGCGGTAAGCGTTTCCAGGGTGACGTAGGACGGCTGCAAAGGTTGTTGTCAATTTTGGCAAACAGCACGGAATCCTGATCCTATTCACCGATCGATGCGACGATAAATTTTTATCAAACGTCACTCACCTGTCTGGCCAAGGGCAAGAAAGAATTCGGCATACGGCGAGGGCTGCGGCAGCCAGTATGCTGGCCGCCAGGGCTGCGTAAACGATGCAAAGGTGAACCAGCGAGAAGATGTAAAGAGACTTGTCACACCAACGGTTCGGCTCAAACAAGGTAGGGGCGTAATCTGGCCACTTTATATTCAATATCCAAAAATTTCCTGAAACATGCGAACATGAATTCGTCAATGTCACCAGCGCGTCCGAGGTGGAGAAACTCTCATAAAGCATTATCCCGTCGGACAGAGTTGTTGTACCCACAACGGTGGATAAAATACTCTGAAAAACATTCTGTAAATTTACACCATTTTTTGCGGAAGAATATCGTTCATGTCCGGCCTCTCTCCGTAAAGTATTTTAGAAATTGCAATTTTTTCACTGCAGTTGCCGGAGAGCATCTTTGCAGATAATTTCGTCCACCGGGGGAGTCGGTCATCCGGTCAAGGAATTGTTATCAATCGATCTGTCTCACACGCGTGTCCGTGGACTGTAAGGGAGCCATGAAATTTATTCCCCATCAACGTTCGTATGGTTCTCTTACCCAGCACGAACCATACGGCCAAGAAACCGGATAACGCCAGGGAAGCGAGCCTCGTTGGCGACATGTGTGTTCCAGTTTCGGGACCACTGAGAATCTCCGGTCTCCTGGAGCAAATTTGGACGTAGAGAGTCCATAGCATACGCACACCACCCAAAGTACCGCCAACGACCATGTATACCGGTATGTGAGGTTCCCTCGGACAATCTCGTATGAACTGCAGACCTACGCAGCCGAAATTTTTGTTTGCACGACGAATTTCAACGGGATAACCCTATTTTGTTTGCGAAATTTGGCATGATAACGCCTTGTGTAGCGGACACGTTTCTAATTATACCATGCTATTCTGTGAAGTAATCTCCCCGGCTTCGTTGAGCTGGACGAAATTTTGCGAATCCATTTTCACAACCAAAATACGCGACGATGCAGAAATGTTCGTTATGCAGAGCGAAAAACTTACCCATGATCAGCATAACGGGAGGCATGGCCGACAAGCAAGCCAAACAAATCGTGACACCCAACGTCTTACCGATGACACCCAGCGCTCTCGAAACAAAGTCGCAGGTGCTGCCGGCCTCAAGGTGAGCATCTTTCAACTGGAAAGCCAGCGAGCCGTAGGTCGCAACGGCCAGGGTGTCAGGATCTATGACACCCTTTTCCGTAATACTCGACGCACCTCCGCACAGTCGACGTGATTCGTCACCGGAAAACTAAAATGTGTACCTACCGGTGAATTTAGACCTCACAGGCGGGTTGAGGAGAAGTTACATGAAAAACGGAGTTACCTGAGATACAGAGCTACTCGCCCTCCTGGAATCCGCCCAGGCGTTCGTTCCGTAACCCAGGTTCACCTGAGCTCCGTAATTTCCGATGCACCTCGGATTACCGGCAGCGTTAATTTGACGTTCGTTTTGACGGTAAGGTGAGGTGCTTCTGGTCCGAGAAGTTCCTGTAATCAATCGCGGTACAGCCGTTACGTATTGCAAAGCTTTGTTCGGACGTGCGACTGTACGTACGTAAAACGACGTCACCCAGGGTAATGTAGCGAAATCGTAATCCATTGTGAATTACAACTAATTTACACGAGACTTCCTTCTACCGGCGCGGCCGCCTCGACGCAGTCGAAACGGCGTTGCTACTAGTAGGTACCTCGTACTCCGGTATGAACATTACATGATGTAAATATCCAACAACATGAAACGTGCGTTTCGATTGACGCAACGGTCATATTCGGACAGAAATAAAATGCCCGGTACTCGCGTCGTCGACGTTTGAGGGCGTTGTCCAGACCCCGCGCAATTAGTCCACGCAGAAACACAATTGGTATCGACATTCTAATATCCCCGTTCCCCCAACGTAAAAATGATTTATTCGTCTGATTTTCAAGTACATCCGCCGCGTCTCAGCTATGCCCACGGCCAATTAGTGATTATTCTCCGAAACTTTTGGAAAATATTCTTAGATATCATTCATACTCCACGGCTAGGCTACGGTGGTTTATCGTAATTTATCGGGAAGGCAATGAATGAAATCGGGTCCGAGGGATTTGGCCGGTAAAACCTCCGAACTTGTATAACCTACATCCTCTCGATCTTTGAGATCTTTGTGCCGTCGATGTGTTTGCAATTTATTCCATTCGTTGAAGATGTCGTTGCCAGGCCTCGTTCGATCCGATTACGATACTGAACCAAAGACGAGTCAAAATGTTACTCGGTTTCAGGCGTGACAGATCGGGCATTATTGCCGATTAATAATAATTCGTTCGATGGGCGCTTGTTAGAATTTTCAGACGCAATACCGTTGGCTACATCGACCGCATTGCAATAATTCAAATTTATCGCCCGGCATAAACCTAACTTCGACGTATCGACCGCGCCTTCGATTCGTCTTAATAGGACTCAGATGATATCGGGTTATCATTATCTCATTGTCAGCCGATCGCCGCGTTTTACCTGGATAGACGACGTTATATATGGTTATATAATAATATAGCGGGGTGTAAACTTGGGCATTTGATCGTCGGGCTCTGCCGGAAAAAAGTATCGAACGAAATGATCGAAAATAAGGCAGAATCAAAATTGAAGCAAGAGGATGCGGGAGGGATCGGCAAACGATCTACCTGAGGAATATCAACGTTTTGTTATAAATAGTAATTGTATGATATACGCACCCTGGTCAGCCGAAGCTCTGCGAGGTTCGAGGAAGGTGAGGCTGCCTCTGGGACTCCTCCGATCCTGAGAGCCGCCAAGGCTACCCCTGTTATTCCTTTCGGCATCCCGTGTGCCTATGCTTCCCCTGGGACTTCTGTTATCGGTCTCGATTTGATTTCTATCGACTTGGCCAACCGCTATGCTGCCTCTTGGCGATCTGTTCGATTCGTGAGGGCCGACAATTGATCCTCTCGGGCTGCGATTTGATTCGGGACAAATCGAGCCTCTGGGAAAACGATTCGGTTCTGGGGTTATGGAGCTGCGCGGGCTTCGATTAATCGATTCCTGGACAGCGGAGCCGCGAGGGTTCCGACTCGCGTCTACCGGCGGTCCGGCATTGCTCCGCGGTGTCGTCCGCAATTCCGGAGTAATTGGATCGTACTCGAGGTTTGCGACCCTACCGCGGTGATCAGGCTCGGCATCGGAGGCACGGGGATGCCTGGAACTTGGGGCGTAGGCGCTGTTTTCTGTAAAAAAAAACCAATTCCTCGTTCCTTGCGCCGTAGCTTCGACCGGCGACGCACCGTTGCGTTTCCCTCGGTTCACCTCGGGTACCAAACTGTTTCGCGGACTTCTGTCGTAACCGAGTCGCGCAGGATCTGACAGAAAAGGATTCCTCGGACTCGGGGCGACATCAGGTGTCAGGGAGTGTCTCGGACTCCTGCCGATCGTTGCGTCGAGGGCAAAGCTGTTTCTCGGCGAGCGACTCGCCTCCGGCGTCAAGCTGTTTCTCGGGCTGCGATTCGCTTCGCAAATCGAAGAGCTGCGAGAATTCCTTGAGTACTCATCAGGTGTCGGGGAGTTTCTCGGACTTCTATTCGGCTCCGGCTGCAGAAGCTGACCGCCACGTACCGATTTTCCCAGATCGATGTCCTGCGCAATTCTTTGACAGACCGTCTGCAAACGAAGTATGTCCTCGAATATGAAAAATAACACACGACACCCGTCATCCCATCGCAAATTATTACTATAGCAGCGGAAGATGTCAATACAAGTTAACCTACCCATCAATCCGTCTATCGCGACAATCAAAATACCGAGCGCGCACGCGATTCCGACTTGATACGATACAGACATCAAAATGAGTCTACGAGCCAAAGAATGAATGTGAATGAATGTTCACACCGAATTAAAAAAAAAAAAAAAAAAAAACTCCAAATTAAAAATCGAACCTGTAACAATCGAAGTGGGGAAGTTGAAGAATATTTCATCATTCGCTCGTTTTCTCTTTCTCACTCTCATATCTTTTCTCCAACCGGTGGCAAAATCAGATTCATGAGGTACTTACCAAAATCCATGGTATATGGACATGCAGAGTTTTTTGAATGGCAGATGTACACTGTTGTTCAAATACTGATTTTCAACACCCTTTCAAATGCACTCGAAACTTTTCCATCCAAGTACAAGACATACTCGTATACAACTATATACAACACGTCAATCGCTTCGCTCTATTGGAATTCACCACTACCGATTTCGTAGACGCCAACTCAAAGCGGGTGCACGGGTGCACCTGTATAATGCGTGTGCGTGTGCGTGTGTACGGAGGTATACGATCTATGCACGTCGCATGAATATGCACGTACAAATATGCATACGCTGTTGAACAAACTTCGTGTGGGGCGGTGGGTCAACGGATAAGTTCACTTGATCATGAATCTAATTTATTACTACAGCGATATGAGGAAGAGCGAGAGAGAAGTCAGGTACTTGTGTTTCTAATTACGTGGACGTGATAATATTAAGATCGTTCTCGATACTGAAAACGGCGGTACATTCCGCAAAGCGACATGTTATTTTGTGCACGAAAGCCTCTTCTGTTGGTCGAAACCGCTCCGTTATGAGTTTGTGGGTTCCGGCTGTTCAAGAAACTCTCACAGAATTACGTATCAAGATAAACAATGAATGTATCCGACCTCCTGGGATGCTTCCGCGGTCTTGTCATCCTCGAGAGCAATATCGGGCACAATACTGCCTCTAGGTGGTCTTTCGGAAAGGTTCCCGTTGTTTGAGAGAGTCGCCAGAGCCGTCGGTCTCTCCGCTGCCACCGACGCACGACGACCTCTCGTGCTAGCAGGTGATACCGAGGTTGGATTGCCCTGAGGAGAGTTGGCGGCGCTGCGCGACGCCCGGCGTCGTCTCGATGATGTGTTGCGGTGGAGCATCACAGAATCATCTCAATCCTAAAATGTCAAGTTAACCGGTGAACGATGAAAGTTGATCGAACAAATTTTTCACTTCGATGGTCATTCAAGTAAGGTTGGTAAGTGCAGATTGTTCATCTGCGTTTCATGTTTACAAAAATCGATCTGATGCTAGATATAACATTTACCTTCATAAAATCTGTACGCCAGGGATTTTGTAATAGTTTGTATGTATACGGATTATATGGCTATACCTAGATGAAGGATTCGGTAAAAATCTACAGGTATCTTGATATATCTACGTATCGTAGCATGCGATCAAATGACGTGCACGGAATGACCGTCGCTGATCGTATTGGTATAAAATTCATCGACGCATACATCTTTGTCGAAACGATGATATGCCAATGAGCCGATTCCCGTTTGTTACGCATACTGACCGGAATACCGTAGTAAATACCAGCCGGGGCGGGGGATCAACGATGATATCAGTGAAATGACCGTAATGAGCGTCGCGATCACCCTAATTCGAATGATTCACTACGCAAGAATCATCTACTAAAATATATCAGGCCATGATTTTACACGAAGTAAGGAAATTTTTTGTAGCGACGGACAATCACAATGAGACTGCGCTGCACCAATTTGCTGCCAAATATTTTGAAAAATATATCGAAGTTGTTCTACTTTGAAAACAAATTAATATCGTGTAGAATGCCGTTTCGCCAAATGTTTCGTTGTGGATTTATGAAGTCTTCGACTGTAACAGTGACACGCATACAAAAATGTTCCGAAAAGTCGTGCCACTCTTCCATCACTGTGTTGAAACAAAATATATGTGTATTATCAAGCCACATCGACGATCAATCAACATAGCCGCCAGGATGAAATGGACTGCAACGTCGTGATATTTATAGCCTGATATACCGCCGCTGTCAAACCTATGAGGCGTTTCGTAACACACCTTGTAGTATTTTATATAACGTGTAAGGAAGAGCTCGCGTACCTTAAGAGTGGACGGGCTGACTTGGAAAAAGGCAGCTCGATAGGAAATTGCCAAAAGTTCTTTGCTTCCGAATGCATGCAATAACGACCAAACGCAATCAGACCCTAGGCCGCTTCGATTAGACCACCTGACAAATCGTGGTATTGTTGATTTTTTGGACAAGCGTCAAGCTACTCACCATCTACTATAGGCAACTCATTCCACGACCCGAGCTGCTGGTGTGTATATTCCACGGCGTTTACTTATCGAGCGGTGTACGGATTTTTGTTGGAAATTGGTGTATATATTATTCAGCAAAATCAAGGAAATATGTCACTCCGGAAAGTAGTTCTGTAGCTCAATTTAGTGATAAAATTGAGATCCGGGTGCGACGTTTAACATTGCGGGTAATCAAACCCGCCAGACCGTACACACGTATCAGAATTTGTTCGAAATTTACACAAGCATTTGTTTGAAGTCACACAAGCCGCCTGCCCGGATTATATATTATCGACTTGTGTCTCAGCTCGGCGTTCCGAGAGTCGCGCTAGATATTTCACCGAGCAGCCAACTCCAACGAAGGTCAGACCCTCACTAAGGGCGAAGGTCAGACCCTCACTAAGGGCTGAAACGAACGCGAGAGAGCGTTAGACTCGATTCAGCCCCGTCTGCGTGCCTATAGGCAGACCCAAGGTCCGTAGATAGACGAGCGGACGAGGGAAGTTCTTTTACGCATGGGGAATTTTATGTAGGAAAGATAATGGCGATCGCATTGTCAGACTGTAGTATCGTATAAAACCCACACAGTATGTAACATAAATTGGAACAGCTGTTATAGTATAAAATTAACACACTATACACAAATTGGAACAAAAATGGCGACCGCGCAAAGACCTTCCCTTGCCCGGTTCGTCTCTCTGCGGACCTTGGGTACAATCCTACGATATTCCGCGTAAATTTACGACCCGTGGTTCCGAATGAGCACCGTTGGCACTGCCGGCCGCGTGCGTCGACTTATAGTACCCTACAAAAAAAAAAAATTTGACAGGATTCTGCGTCCGACTTGTGTCCAACATTTGTAGCGGATCTATGTCGAATCCGACAGAGGTCTGTCGGATTTTTTTTTATGTAGGGGAGGTTCATCGGGACGCGGGAATAGAAACCGGACACGTTCCGAAATAAAATTTTGGTCATCAAGCCGCAAACAGAGTTCATTTACGACAGAGCCGAATAGGATCTATCCTTGTCTCTCGCCTGGAGGATAACTTCGGATTTTGTGTCGGATCTGTGTCGAATCCGACGGAAGTCAGTCGGATTTTTTATGTAGGGTATGGACTACGCCTAGCATGGAAATGCGCTGACACATGGGTACAAATAAGACTGGACGATAATTGAAATGATTTTCTTCGAAACACGTACGTATTCGAAATGTGAAGTTGAATTTTTAATTTTGGGTTGAAAATGGATTTGAGCCGTCACTTTAAATTTTCTATTGACGATGGGAAAATGTATGTGTTGAGTTATTTAACACATGCCTATGCACAATTGGATTTAGCTTTTCCCAAACTTCTATAGCCAATATTCCAGAATGATTCTGTCAAATTGAAATAAATCAGTTTATAATTTTTTGGTCTTTGTTTGATTTTCAATCTGAGGGAGAGCGTGTTTATCAATGCATCGCCCAAACGAAGTAGGAATTTTATGAACGACTTTACTGAATCGTACGTGTAGACCCGGCATGACGTTGACCCCTGTGGTATCTCGTTCCAGAGAAAATATACGGTTTTAGATTACAACACACGGATAAACTGCACGATATTGCATCTCTCCCAATGTTTCGACAGCAATGACTATACAATTCGTAAAAGAATGTTATACGATGTATCACAAAACGAATTATTATGTATCAAATTTTAAGCAGAGTTCATTCGCAACAACCGAACATTAATCACATGGTTTATTACGTAATTTTTACAACATTTTTCAGACGAATTTATTCAGCAGGGCTCTAAATGCTGAGAATTAGTAATAATAATAATAATAATAATAATAATAATAATAATAATAATAATAATAATAATAATAATAATAATAATAATAATAATAATAATAATAATAATAATAATAATAATAATAATAATAATAATAATAATAATAATAATAATAATAATAATAATAATAATAATAATAATAATAATAATAATAATAATAATAATAATAATAATAATAATAATAATAATAATAATAATAATAATAATAATAATAATAATAATAATAATAATAATAATAATAATAATAATAATAATAATAATAATAATAATAATAATAATAATAATAATAATAATAATAATAATAATAATAATAATAATAATAATAATAATAATAATAATAATAATAATAATAATAATAATAATAATAATAATAATAATAATAATAATAATAATAATAATAATAATAATAATAATAATAATAATAATAATAATAATAATAATAATAATAATAATAATAATAATAATAATAATAATAATAATAATAATAATAATAATAATAATAATAATAATAATAATAATAATAATAATAATAATAATAATAATAATAATAATAATAATAATAATAATAATAATAATAATAATAATAATAATAATAATAATAATAATAATAATAATAATAATAATAATAATAATAATAATAATAATAATAATAATAATAATAATAATAATAATAATAATAATAATAATAATAATAATAATAATAATAATAATAATAATAATAATAATAATAATAATAATAATAATAATAATAATAATAATAATAATAATAATAATAATAATAATAATAATAATAATAATAATAATAATAATAATAATAATAATAATAATAATAATAATAATAATAATAATAATAATAATAATAATAATAATAATAATAATAATAATAATAATAATAATAATAATAATAATAATAATAATAATAATAATAATAATAATAATAATAATAATAATAATAATAATAATAATAATAATAATAATAATAATAATAATAATAATAATAATAATAATAATAATAATAATAATAATAATAATAATAATAATAATAATAATAATAATAATAATAATAATAATAATAATAATAATAATAATAATAATAATAATAATAATAATAATAATAATAATAATAATAATAATAATAATAATAATAATAATAATAATAATAATAATAATAATAATAATAATAATAATAATAATAATAATAATAATAATAATAATAATAATAATAATAATAATAATAATAATAATAATAATAATAATAATAATAATAATAATAATAATAATAATAATAATAATAATAATAATAATAATAATAATAATAATAATAATAATAATAATAATAATAATAATAATAATAATAATAATAATAATAATAATAATAATAATAATAATAATAATAATAATAATAATAATAATAATAATAATAATAATAATAATAATAATAATAATAATAATAATAATAATAATAATAATAATAATAATAATAATAATAATAATAATAATAATAATAATAATAATAATAATAATAATAATAATAATAATAATAATAATAATAATAATAATAATAATAATAATAATAATAATAATAATAATAATAATAATAATAATAATAATAATAATAATAATAATAATAATAATAATAATAATAATAATAATAATAATAATAATAATAATAATAATAATAATAATAATAATAATAATAATAATAATAATAATAATAATAATAATAATAATAATAATAATAATAATAATAATAATAATAATAATAATAATAATAATAATAATAATAATAATAATAATAATAATAATAATAATAATAATAATAATAATAATAACAACAACAATAATAATAATAATAATAACAATAATAATAATGTTTATTTAATCGGCCGTGGAGCCAAGAGTCCTTGCGGCCGTCCAATAAGACAATACATAGAACAATGAAGTACAGTATAAATATATAAAGAACAGACACAAGTAAAACTATAAACAGGGTTCAAATGTAGTGTAGTATTACATACACAATGTAGCTCACATCACCCACACATCGCACATTACCAGCAATTATAATTCAGAAATTAAAAAAAAAAAAAAATGAATATAAAAACAAAAATGATATGTAACAAGATACAATAAAATGATAGCATCGACAACAACATGTCAAGTGATCTAGCTCGATTCGATATTTAATAAATAATCATAACAGTTTCCACGAAACTCTTGGAACGATGGCTGAGTCGTACAGTAGTCCGGCAGCAGGTTCCAATACCTGGCAGCCGCGGCCATGAACGATTTATCAAATTTAACACCACGACAGCGCGGAAGCTCAAGGTAGTCTTGCCTGACATCCCCTCGGCGAAAGCGAGGTTCAAGAATAAGCAAATCTCTTTTGATGAGTGGCTTTTGATTTAACACAAGAGCTTTGTATACTAAGCAGTCCAGGGAAAATTCTCTTCTAGACCGAAGTGTGAGCCAGCGGAGACTGGCAGTATTATCAATTTCACTACGATCTTGGTATACTTCTATGACGTTTCCACGTTGCAATTCCACCTATGTGAAGTTCGCTTGCGACCTTCGAATTCCATGAAAATCTTTACGCAAAATAATTGCTCCCAAATTGCTCTTAATTGTTCTCTAATTGTTATTATTCCCTCGTGAATTGTTGCAGAATTCAAAGCGAGTGGCCCCTTCGACCATCACCGTAGTTTTATAACATCGCATCAGGAATATTTGAAACTTTCACACGTCCAGAATTCGAATTCGAGTATTTCAGTAAAATTATAATGATACCAATTCAACAGCAAAGTTTTGTGCGTACTGATTCCCATGTAATTAAGTGTTGGTTACTTCGAAGTAAAAGTTCGCAAAATTGAAGGTAATACGTACATGTTTAATCTTGATGCTGTGTAACTTTCAACGATCAAGTCCTGCGCTATGCAACGTTTGCTAAACACATTGTTTATTTCATAGTACGTGATTCAAAAACGAGATTTACCTGGAGCATCGAACGATCAGTTTCAATCAAAAATTCAACTCGGTGTCGATATCCGCAGATTCCATGATAAGTATTTGAATGATCAGGGAAACTCAGGTGGCTTGAAACTCTGCAAATACGCTTGATCGATCAAAGCCTCAAGTATATGAAGCTTGATCTCAAAATCACAGTGCAAGTCCGAAAGTTGAACGTAATTGTTCGTTGCAATCAACACTGTGTGTGAGTGGGGTTGCCTATTATGCGGCGTAGCCTATGCTCACTCAGAAAATCTCCTCTAGGGTTTTTTTCTTTTGTCAGCCTACCGGGACAATCCCTAGAAACTATACAGTCAATGCGCATGCGCGAGTTTTATCGGCTGTTCGGGCAGGCTGGCCACTCCGACTCTCAGCTGCCAAAAACCTGTGTCTGGCGGCGATGTGATTCATACGAATTTTTCAGGTTAGAATCTCAAACAGTCGAGGTAGTGACTCGGAAAGTTGATTCTACCACGAACGGTCGAAACTTGATGCTAATGCTTTCTGAAAATTGGCTTTATTCGACCGAAATGAGAAATCTGTTGGGTGCTTGGAAGAAACGCAGCAGGTAGGTGGGAACACTTTATTTGATCACTTTTACTATTTCGTACATTAGAAATAACAATGAAATTTATTTCTATCAACAGGTGATACGGCCAAAATAATTACATCTCTAATATTCACTGTTATCTGCCTATTCAATTTATCGCACGTACAAAGATCATCGCCACATTCAAGCAACTAAGCAACTTTCTCACTCTCTTGTGATTTCAGGCGGTAATATTGAATTTTATCACTTTTGAAAGTGAGACATTAAATCGAGCTTTCAAAAAATTTAAATATCTCACTATCTGTAAGAGAACTGTGAATCTATTTTTTCTCCACAATAGTTCAACAAAATTTACAAATAGTCGATAGTCAACGCGTTTTTTCCGATCAATAAATTATTGCTACTACTATTGAAAATTTTCCAATGTCTATCAGAGTTCATTTCGAAAATTTTCAATGATGTTCGATTGAATAAATGAAGGGATCCTAATACTCAAATCGAAAATTCAAGTAATATTAGATTTATTAAAATGATTTCTGTATTTCATGTTAGTGCGGTTCGAAACAAAGAAAATCTAATTAGAAGCGTCGAACTCAGGAACGTAGATCATATCCTGTGACACAAGTTGAAAATTAACTTTCTCAAAATGCGTCTTAACGTCACAATTAGTTTCAAGGACAATAATGTTTTAAAGTAATGTCACAACAGTATTACGAGGATATTGACTTATCGGATTCAAGATTGTGTCCCTTGTTCCATCAAAACAAATGAATATCTGATTTTCAACCAAGTTGATGAAGATTTTTTTCCAAATAATGTAATCCGATACAATATCTTGTTCATAGTCCTGCGAACGTCACCTTGTAACAAGGATATTTGGAAAAAGTCGCTGTGTTGCAGAAGCCATTATAAAATTCTTGGTTTTCAATTCATGCCAATGACTAACTTCTACGTTTCAGTTTCCATATCCAATCTCAGGATGAGAATTTTCTTGTTCCAGACAACGCTAACATGAAATGGAGAAATAATTGCGGTAAATGGAGATTCACAAGCTTTCAGTCTTAGCGTAAGACCCCGTAAAGAGTGTAAAATTGAATTTGGTTTTAAGCTGTCGATAAATTGCATTGTAATAAAAAAGTTAGCGAGCGAGTAAATCCTATAGCAGACCAAGTGATTAATTGCAAAGCAACGTGTGCTAGTAAGTGAAAGCATTCTTTACACTTTACTGGGTTCCGCGAGACCGAAGCACGGGTGATAACTGCAACTAGCTAGCCAGATGACACCGTCAACTAAGATTAACTTTAAATACATTTTTAACTAAAGTTATTTAACATTTCTAGATTTGGATTGGCTCAGTTTGCCTAGCAAAATTCAACCCTACAATCTAATTGACGACGTGAAAGACTATTTATCTGAATTTAATGCCAAAGAGAGTAAAAGTAAGCTTCAGAATAAGGTACCTAATTAAATGGCATAAAATTTAAACAATAATGCTGGTCAATGATATTGCTTGAATTACAATGGTGCACAGAGTGATTCCTCGGTAAAATGAATTGGCAGCAACGGTTAAGTAACAAACTTATCGCTATCGGCTCGATCAAAGCAAAATGATGGGATATTCAGTCACAATTATCTGTAGTATATCCCGCTCTTCAATTTTGCTTCAACTGATGTTAAGAAGGTGGCGATGGCCTGATGAAATTCACTCTGGCACCCGATGTCTGACGGAACAACCAGGTTTGATGGTTTTAATGATTGCATCGCTGGAGAAACCAGGATCCTTGCTACAGAAACGTTTTGACCATCAGGTGAGGCATAATTTTCCTCGTGTTAATCAAAGTTTAAACTTCGAACCTGCTGAAAAAAAAACAAGCTAATTTTATCATTGAATCCATGTTAAAATATTTTAATAGCCAAAGATCACAGAATTAGAAATTTACTTACATGCTTCCCTGTCTGACAACTTTAATCCCGCTTTGACGATGAATTATTTCGTACCTGAAAATATTAGAAGCTATTATTATCAAACAGGAGCTTCTGATAGTTTCGGATACAACTACTTTCAAATAAAATGCACATAACAAATCGTGAATGAAACGCATTTTTAATAATATGTAAATAAAAAATTTGTTCACAATAAACGTTGTTTACTTACCTACTTCTGTTTTTCCAGACTCCCACTTGTTAATGACATTTCACATTGAATTTCGGATTCTTTCTTTCTATAAATAACACGCAATATCTGTATCATTTGATATTTGCTTTTCCGTTGAATTCTTTATTGCGTCACCCATAGTCAGATTCATTGCTGAAATCAACTAAGAGAGGGCGCCACCGTAGTTATCAGCTGGGACGTAACAACGATCGGAATCTCGAGAATGAGGTCAGTATATTTTTGACCGTCAACGCGATTATACACTCGTTACGCTTTCCGGACAGTTAATTGGCGACGAGGATACATCCAGTGATACAGTGTGCACAGTGAACGCGTGTGTATATGTGTGTGTGCGGTACACTTTTCCGACATAATCTAAAATCTAATTCCCGAATCTTCCGGAAGCATCCGTTATGACGTCACATCACGGACGTAACGCTCTGAAGAGGTCCCATGATTGAGAAGTGCAGGCGTCGGTGTTGCAGCGTTACGTTCAGGGTATTCACATAACCCACGGACGCCATCCGCCGAGGCGTCCGACTGTAACGTCGGTACGGTACCTGGTGAAAATTTCCAGATAATAGACACTGGAATCGTTCACACAGCTACAGTTAGACTCACATCAGTAGTTTTGGTCACCAATGCGACTGTCAACTCGGAGTAAAAACGGAACGCAGTTCGCAGTTGACTGCGTGACGACACGGTCGGCAGTACTCGAAGTATGTTTCGCAATACACACATAGTCAGATTCATCGCTGAAATCAACTGAGAGAGGGTGTCACCGGAGTTATCAGCTGGGACGTAACACCGATCGGAATCCTGAAAATGAGGTCAGTATATTTTTGACCGTCAACGCGACCATACACTCGTAACACTTTCCAAAAAGTTCATTGACGACGTGGATAAACACAGTGATTGAGCATGCACAGTGTACATATGCGTATGCATCTGTACAGTACAGTATTCCGACACAATCTAAAATCTAACTGCCGAATCTTCCAGAAGTGTCCGTTAGGACCACTGATATATATATACACTGGATTGGATATTACCGTATACTCTACGTGTAAGCTCGTGCATCCAATTGAAAAATTGAATTTCCGCCATCTTGTACAGAAAGTTGTCACAAAATGCGCGCTAGATGTGAACTGCGTAATATATGCTATTTAGATCTAACGATATATTCGTCACACAAAAAAGTTTTTGACGAGTAAAATAATGTTTGAGACATTAAATGAAGAACAAATCATTTTTTCAAAAGTATATTATTATTTACAATTATATGGTGTAAAAGATCATTAAATAATGTGACGAAAAACTTGTATTTAAGGTAGTACCGTGATAAATCACTTTTCTTACAATATCTTTCAATTTTTGAATACACATAATTTGAAGTGTCCTTTATACGTAGGAATTTTTTTTAATAGTCCTTGCGGTACTAAATTTTGCAATATTAGCGATCAAAAGTAGTACAATTTACATGTATTCCCTATCCCGACCGTAGTTAGAGTGAGCATTTTATTTAATAACAGCCATACTTTTCTTAGAATTTTTTTTAAAAACTGAGAATTATTAATTGAGGATATAACAAGTAATTTTTTTCAAAAAAAACTTAAACAAGCGGTATTCATTTTCTTGTAAATAATTCTTAAAGTTTGTTGCTTTTAATGATTTTCAAACTTCCTCTCATAACCTGACCCGTGAGAAATAGTGACTTGGCAACGTTGCCCTACGCGAGAAGTTTAAAATGCCATAAAGGCCCAACGAATTGAAATAAATGTCAGAACTTTGCGGGTATAGGTTACGGTACGGTTCAGTCTCCAATTATAACTAACCTCAAATTGATTTCATAACAATACAATTCTCTACAACACATGCTTGAGGGGCAAGAGATACTGAGTTAGAATGCAACGTTGCCAAGTCAGACAAAAGACGCAATGGGAAAATTTTTATACTTCTGCGCATATGACAGGAAGCCCAAAGGTGTACTGTATCTCAACTACTTTTTACTTTAGTTATAATGTTTTATACAAGGGATATTTCTCTGGAAGTTGAGGACTGCTGCTATCACGGTACTACCTTAAGCGTGATTTTTCTTTATGTTCAAAAGAAGTCCTCAATTCTAAGAAGTTTCCGTCCATTATCCTTCATCCTATGGTGGGCTGAATTCCATACGGATTAATCAAAAATTTGTATAACACTAATTCAATCGTTAGGGAATCCATTTACCACCCATTGATCATCAAAGTGGAGCTTAAAACATGTAAAAAAAGTTTTGAATTAAATTATATCGAATTGGGTGAGTAAAAACTTTATTCAAAAATATGGGGAACAAAACATTCCTTGCAAACGTTAAGGCATTTTTATAGAGTTGCGTGCGATAAACCACAACCGTAATATAATTAGTAAATGCCAGAAGGGGTGACAACGATCGGCTTTGCCGACGACGTAGCTCTGGTGGTGACGGCAAGGACGGCGGAACTGCTCGAGTGCAAGGCCAACGAAGCAATCAGCAGTGCCTGGGCATGGCTGGCTGGTGTAGGGTTGGACTTGGCGAAAAGGAAGACGGAGATAGTGGTAATAACTAGGCGGCACTCGCTGAAGGTGAACCCTATCAAAGTCAAAGGACACGAGGTGAAGCCTACAGACAGCGTGAAGTACCTGGGAGTGACCATCGACGCCAGGTTGAACTTCGCGGCGCACGTGCGGCAGGCCGCTAACAAGGCCATGGGCGTAGCTGCGGCGATTGGTAGGCTAATGCCTAACATAGGGGGACCGGCCCACGTGAAAAGGAAACTCCTGGCGAGCGTAACCTACTCCGTTGCGCTCTACGGAGCCCCAGTATGGGCCGACGCCCTATCGGTGGCGAGGAACAGGAGCAGACTGGAGGCTGCGGGAAGGGCCAGTGCATTGCGTGTAGTGTCGGCGTATCGCACTGTCTCGACGCCGGCCGTTATGGTGCTGGCGGGCCTGATCCCGCTGCACTTGATGGCGGCCGAACGGAAGAGAATCGCGGAGGCGGAAGCGAGAAGCGGGGCCCGCAGCAAGGCGGCCAGGGCCAGATTAAGACGCGAAGAGCGGGTGAAGACGACCGAGGCATGGGACGTGGAATGGGGAGAGGCGGAGAAGGGGGCATGGACGAGGGAGGCGATACCCTCGGTAGTACCCTGGATTGACCGGAGACACGGCCAGATGGAGTTCTACCTAACCCAAGGCCTAACGGGGCACGGGTGTTTCGGTACATACCTCCATCGTATAGGCAAGGAGACGACGACACGGTGCCACCACTGCGAAGCCGCTGCGGATGACGCAAACCACACGTGGTTCGTATGCCCGGCATGGAAGGCACCAAGGGAAGAAATGCGAAGCGTGACCGGACCGATCGCGAACATCCGGGAGGTAGTGTACGCCATGTTGAAAGGGCCGGAACAGTGGAGTGCGGTGGCTGCTTACATCAAACGAGTGCTCCGCGACAAGGAGGAGCTTGAAAGGATCAGAAGGGGCGAACAGCCAGGCAGGGGACCCAACCCTGGCACGCCCGCGCCCGCTATGGCGTGCGGCTGCGACCTGGCTTACAGGCACGCCGTATGCTTCAGGAGCGCGGGCTACCTCAGGGACGATGCGACCGAACCCACCAGTGACGCAACGAACATCAGCGTGTTACAGGACAAGATCGTGCGCCTGGCGGCAAAGCACGCCGCACAGGAGATCGGAAGAGGACCGCCCGCGGTCAGTGCGACAATGCCGGGCAGTGAGGGTGCAAGGGTTCGTATGACCTACGGGGACGTAAATTACGTAGGCAACAACCGGGCCATCTTGTACCTGAAACGCAGGTTTGGAGGCCAGCAAATGCTGACGAACTCGTGCAGCCCGTTGAACATGTAACCGCCGGGGCTAGACATCGTGGTACTCGACGGCGTGGTCTTTACCGCCGACTGCCAATGCATCAGCTGGGCCGAACATGAGAGGATGTTCCCGCACTATAGGTCCACAGTGGATAAGGGAGTCACCTGCTCGGACTGGCGACTGGAAAGGACGCGGACGTCGCAGGTAAGTGTGCAGAAGCGTGGCTGGGGCCACGTAAGCACGGCCAGCAGCATGCTCTGCAGAAAACATTGAAAGTGCGCTGGAGGACGTGTAGTGGGACAAGTGATACAGACAAATAAGCGATTTGGCAGGACATTTTTGCAAAGCCAATCAGCGTAGCTTAACACTGTGTAGATTAAGATTATAGGAATACTCAAGCGATTGAGTGAAAAAGGTTACAGACTAAGCAGAAAGTAACCTAAGTGATAAGTGGTCACCAGACACCGGACAATTAACGGTGTGGTGAAGCGGGACTAGGCCGCCGGAATTATTGCGCCAGCAAAATACCGGCGGCAGTGGGTCACGGCCTGAGTGGCGTTGACTGGCGCCGAGCGACAGGCTAGTGTAAACATCAAGCGCGGGCTGACGACCTTGCTGAGTCAGCAAACTACGGTGAGCAGCAAGACTCGGCAGGCTAGCGCGAGTAGATAGTAAGGTCAATGTAGTAATTACATTTAATTAGCAAATAATGCTAACACTAAATGGTAAAATTGTAAATAGTAACTAACACTACTAGTAGGTCTGGGTATAAAACACGGTCGACTTATATGCGACAGGTGTATAAAATACAGTGCAGGTGTACACGAGCCGGCGCGGAACTCTTGCGTCAGCAAATTCCGCGCCGGCAGTAGGCCGCGTACCGTGTGTACGCTAAGTAGTACGGGCAGACGCAACAGTGCAGGCAAGCCGGCGCGAAACCCTTGCGTCAGCAAATTCCGCGCCGGCAGTAGGTCGCGCACTGTGTGAACGTACTGTACGTACTGTAGAACGGGCAGAGCAATAATAAATAACAATTGCTCAACTGCTCTGTAGGATAACTAACACGCTAGGCATATGATATAGGGAATAACTAACATGTAGCAAATAATTGTTATGAAACTAACCATTAACATGTAGGACTACATAAATACTAATTGCGGGACAAGTACAGGCGGGCCGGTGCGGAAAACTTGCGTCAGCAAATTCCGTGCCGTCAGTAGGTCACGCGCTGCAAGAGTAGCAAGCGGGTGACTGCTTACATGAGTAGTGAGTAAGTAATTACCGTAAAGTAGGGATAGTAATTAATTATAAATAGCGAGTAGGTACGAGGAATGGAAGGGAGGCGTAGCCTTGACAGGCCGGCAAGGAGCATGCTCCACGCCGGCTAGCGAGCTGGCCACGGAGAGAATAAGAGGCCAGGAAAACAGGCCGGCCACAGGGACGAGGTGAAGTAATGCGAAAGCGGTTCCGCCTCGTCCTGGGTGATGAGCGGCGGAGGGGTTTTAGCCGGTAAAAATCCGGCACTATCCGATGACATCCAAGAACAACCGGATGTCTTTTGAAGATTTCCCCTTCGCCGCTGAACAAAAAAAAAAAAAAAAAAAAAAAAAAAAGGTTAGGCTGGGCTGGGCTGGGCTGGGCTGGGGGATTGGGGATTGGGGATTGGGGATTGGGGATTGGGGATCTCGGGGATCTCGGGGATCTCGGGGATCTCGGGGATCTCGGGGATCTCGGGGATCTCGGGGATCTCGGGGATCTCGGGGATCTCGGGGATCTCGGGGATCTCGGGGATCTCGGGGGGATCTCGGGGATCTCGGGGATCTCGGGGGGATCTCGGGGATCTCGGGGATCTCGGGGATCTCGGGGATCTCGGGGGATCTCGGGGATCTCGGGGATCTCGGGGATCTCGGGGATCTCGGGGATCTCGGGGGGATCTCGGGGATCTCGGGGAATCTCGGGGATCTCGGGGATCTCGGGGATCTCGGGGATCTCGGGGATCTCGGGGGGATCTCGGGGATCTCGGGGGGATCTCGGGGATCTCGGGGATCTCGGGGATCTCGGGGGGATCTCGGGGATCTCGGGGGGATCTCGGGGATCTCGGGGGGATCTCGGGGATCTCGGGGATCTCGGGGATCTCGGGGGATCTCGGGGATCTCGGGGATCTCGGGGATCTCGGGGATCTCGGGGATCTCGGGGATCTCGGGGATCTCGGGGATCTCGGGGATCTCGGGGATCTCGGGGATCTCGGGGATCTCGGGGATCTCGGGGATCTCGGGGATCTCGGGGATCTCGGGGATCTCGGGGGATCTCGGGGATCTCGGGGGATCTCGGGGATCTCGGGGGATCTCGGGGATCTCGGGGGGATCTCGGGGATCTCGGGGATCTCGGGGATCTCGGGGATCTCGGGGATCTCGGGGATCTCGGGGATCTCGGGGATCTCGGGGATCTCGGGGATCTCGGGGATCTCGGGGATCTCGGGGATCTCGGGGATCTCGGGGATCTCGGGGATCTCGGGGATCTCGGGGATCTCGGGGATCTCGGGGATCTCGGGGATCTCGGGGATCTCGGGGATCTCGGGGATCTCGGGGATCTCGGGGATCTCGGGGGATCTCGGGGATCTCGGGGATCTCGGGGATCTCGGGGATCTCGGGGATCTCGGGGATCTCGGGGATCTCGGGGATCTCGGGGATCTCGGGGATCTCGGGGATCTCGGGGATCTCGGGGATCTCGGGGATCTCGGGGATCTCGGGGATCTCGGGGGGATCTCGGGGATCTCGGGGATCTCGGGGATCTCGGGGATCTCGGGGGGATCTCGGGGATCTCGGGGATCTCGGGGATCTCGGGGATCTCGGGGGATCTCGGGGATCTCGGGGATCTCGGGGATCTCGGGGATCTCGGGGGGATCTCGGGGATCTCGGGGATCT